>NC_081172.1:7980000-8150000 GCF_012432095.1 Onychostoma macrolepis | reverse complement strand
TCACAGGTATGTGTCTGGATCTAAAGAGTGACGGGCTCAGTTGCATCTGAGCCGTGTTTGGATTCGGTGTAGGTAATTATGCGAAAAGATGAGGTGCCGATAGTGAGCTCTTTAGTGAAGGTGGGACATTTTTTAGAGGCTGAAAGGGTTCAGAGATCTTCAACTAGGTGAGACAGACTGAAACCATCTTGATAATTGCCACCATTAAGGTAAGGAAAGATCGGCAGCCAAACCACCACTCATTCCTCCCTGAAATTCACATAGATTAGAAGAGGAAAGGGACATTTTCCGCCAGCTCCACAGCTGTGTGTATGTGTTGGCTAGTGATTTTGTTGTCTCAAAGAGAGCGGCCCAACTCCCACAAGTCTTCATCCCCCAAACTGAAGCAAAACACCTGCCACTGCAAGCATCTGTACTTGAGTATTTCAGATATTAAATCCACCCTTCTTAAATTTGCCGAAGCCAGTTCTCATATTTTCCCCTTTGGTAGTGTGGCACGCGGGAGTGGCAGTGCTCTGTTTAAAATGACTTTACTGTGTGTCAGAGGTAATCTGCAAGGATGTGAAGGGCATTAGTACCAGTCTCAGTAACCACGCTGTGCCACTGACAGAATCCCAATCACCCTGCCCGACTCCTCCTGAATACTAATGACAGCCTCTGTACTTTTAGCTTGTTGCTGAGTTTTACTCTGGCTGTGACTTAACTCTGTGTTTCCCTGTATATGCATTTACTCAAATAGGGAATACATACATGTATTGCCACAGTCTCTTAGATTTTTAAGAATAGTTCCTATAAACCTATATTATTTTGCAAAATAATTATTTGTCTTGATTTATTTCCTCTTTTCTTCTCCAGTGAGAGTCCATACAGTGAACATGGAGCTCTTGAGGAGGTTGATCAGGATGGAGGAGCAGAGACCCACACCAGTGAGGATGGTATGTTTATTTCATTTACCACACTATGACTATGTACACTATGACGTCCCATGTCAGTCAGTGTAGGTTATTCATTATGAAGGCACTTTGAGGTCATGGGAACAAGGTTAAGTCATCTTTTCCTGTGCAGTCATTCTTCCCATTAGCTCTGATTGGATTTAGCCAGTGTGCACCGAACCTCTGGATTGATTTTACTTCATACGATGTTTTCTGACACGGCAAGTCAAGGGTTAATTCCTGCTTTCCCTGACCTGGGTAATCACTTTTCACTGTTCTAAATTAAGCGATCGTTAAAGAGCGGAGAACTTCGTCCAACTCTTTGCTCCTTTTTGTTTTCTAATCCTTTGGGAAGGGAGACACATCCGTAAACAAAGGAAGAGGGTTTGAATCAAGTCTGGTAAATGATTTCCAGTGCTGCAGGGCAACATAGCTGGCTGTAGGGCAGTTTGCGTTAAAAATGCATGTGAAGTCCTCACCAGTTTGATTTCAAATGGAGTTCTTTTCGTAGCTGCATGTAGTTTTATCATGGAAAAACTTCTCTTGAAGTTCTCAAAGCTCATTTTAGTCACAAACAAACTAAAACCAGATGCTTGGCCCATTGATGACACATGAACCAATTCCCATGTGTAATCTGAGAAATAAAACTGCAAGTGTCAGACTGAAAACTCAACTCAATCAAGTGGTTTGTTTTTGTCTTCTGTACAGTCTTTCAAAAGAACCGAAAGGAAAATGTTGCTGCTGACCTGTATGTCACCCCACTGAAAATAGACACATTTCCTGTCTCTCTCCGTCTGTACCTGAACAATGCCTGTTTTCTTAAGCTTTATTTTATAAGAGAAGTGGGAAGTCTGCTTTTTCCATATCTAAGATTCCTCAGACAGACAAAAGCCAAGTTGATTCTATTGTTTAATAGCGAGCGTCTGTGCAAGGAGTCAGATAAACAGTAGGACTGAATCAGAAATACCAAAAACACAGCTTTATTAGAAGATGGTTGCTTTGAAGTTTACCTTTGTGTTTGGATCATAAAAACAAATGGGAATAGACACTCCCTGTAATTGCTCAAATGGGGATTTAATTATTTGGCTAAGGGAAGAATATTATTGTTCATTCTTAAGGTTAGGGATTTAAACAAACCCTTAACCCTGTGTATTAAGACTCATAATTTGTCCCTCACTGTTTGTGCTACAAACATGAAAGATGTCTCAAATCATGCTGTTTGTTGAGAAGCACTTAAAAGATTTGTGATAAAACTGACAACAATAGACTTATATTGCAGTTCCATAAGCAAAAGTTTGGCGAAATTTTGTGAGGGGAAAAAAGTCCAATAGTGTAGCGATTTTAAGCACAGCTTGCACAGAAGTAACTTTGAAACCAAGCCGCTTTTTGTTGGTTTCGCATTGGTAAGGCGCTCACATTTTCTTTAGAAAGTTTACAAATTTTTAGTGTAACCTCTGTATCACTGTCAACTGAGACTTGTGTCCAACTCTGACACCATGGCGCCATCATTTGTCCAATCTCTCCTTCTCTAAACACTTCTGAAGAGACAGATCTCATATTCACTAGAGTATAAACAGAACCCAGAACCTCTGGTGTTCAATTCATTTCGCATCTGATTCACTGAAGGATATTGCGCACAAGCGTGTCATTTGTTCATAAATCACTATTAGACATCCAGACATGCGCATCTGCTTGCTGAAGGTTAATTTTGACTGTTCCCATCTTACTGTCTGTTTAAATTCATGAATCTGTAACATTGAATTGAGAAACCTGATACTTCACATATGTGAGGGTTTCCATTTAACTAACGCAGATGTCGGATATCAATGTCAGCCTGAATCATAACTGACCTGAAAATAGTCAAATTGCTCTCAGCTTCCATGGTTTTGCTCCAAATGGTTTCCTTATGAATGTATTGAGGAGGTTTTTCCCAGTAGAGGAATTATTATTCTTTCTTTACACTGCAACCATAGCTTGCGTCTGATATCAGTTATGGGTAACTTGTGTGTTTTGTTTTGTTTTGTCTTGTCTTGTTTCATAATAAGGAATTTTGAATATATTCCATTTCTAAATCTTTTATCTGCCATTAATGAACAATCCTGAGAAACCAATGGCTGTGCTGTTAACTCAACGCATAATTATATCAGCCTGCTCAAACCTGTGACCAGTGCAGCATCTGTCCTCAGTCACTGCATCTAAAGGGGATCGTCTCAGGGCCCGTCTGGAAAACCACTTTGCCAAGTGATGGGACCCCTGCTATGCCTTTAGAGCCATTTATTCATTCAAGGGAACTGGAATAAGCAGACGGAATGCTCTCTTGGGAGGAAAAAGACAAATCTCAGCATCTGTGGGAAAACCAATGTACAATAAGAATATTGTCTGTTTTGGAAATGTTGGTTTGTGTGATATATCTAGTTAAAAGTTGACATGATATCAAAAATTCCCAATTTCTTAAACAATCTATACATGTATACAAGTATAATGTATAGTCAAATTTATTATAGATTTATAACTGCCATTTAAAAGTTTGGATGCATCAAAAGTAACAGTTAAGACATTTCATAATGTTACAAAACAATTCTATTTCAAATAAATGCTGCATTTTTTAAATTTTCTATTCATCGGAAAAAAAAAAAAGTTATTGTTTCCACAAAAATATAAAGCAGAAAAACTGTTTTCAACAATGATAATTTAAAAAATGTTTTTTTTGAGCATATGTCATATTAGCATATTTGAATGACACTCAAGACATTACTAATAGCTGCTGAAAATCCAGCTTTGCCATCACAGGAATAAATTACATTTTAAAATAAGTTAATAAAGAGCACACATATTTTAGTTCTTAATGTATTTTTCAACAAGAATATGCAGCATTGGTGAGGATAAGAAACTTAAACTAAAACTTCAGAAAAACTATTATTAAATATAATTTTACATTTCCATTTAAACTATTTTAATGAGTCTTCGTGTCTTACGCATTATTGCTTCTCAAGTTATTTATTTATTTTCAGTTCTTAAAATACAAATTTTTCTTGAATTTGGGTTCTCTATAAAAATAAGTCGTGTTATATAATTCAAATAGGTATTGAATTCTAATTCATGTTAAGTTTAATTAGGATGTTTCTGTTTTACAGCAAAGCTTTGTTGAAATGCCAGCCTTTGAGTAGAAAACCCTTTAAACTGTTAAAAACATGTGGTCTTTGTTACATTACTTAACGGGTCCCTGATGATGTTGCAAAAAGCTCATTTTCTCTTCTAAATGGTAGCACCCCTGCAGTCTGCAAGCATGTCTCGATTAAAAACATTAAACAACAGGAAATGCAGCTTACAAACAGTTTTCTACTCTGTCAGCCTTTATTCCTTCTATTCCTAGACTGCGGGGTGCTTGTGGGGAAGTTGCTGCTAGAGCAGTGTACGTTTAGCTAGAAAACCTAGCATGGGTTGTTAACTCTCCTCTGGGGCAACAAGAAAGTCCATATGGTACAATGTGCAATCAACTAAAGCAAGCGGGTGCAAGAACAACACTCTGTGAATAAAAATAGTGCCGCAACAAAAGTTACAGCTTCTTTAATACAGACTACTGAATTACGTGTATTCTTAAGTGGCTTTGTGTAATTTAGCGAGCAAGGTTTTGGACCGTAAACAAATGAATCAGTTGGGTCAATATCTGGATTTTCTTTCTTTCTTAGTTGTTTTTTGAGCTAAAATCACACATAATCTAGATAACGCCAACTGTTACTTTGTCTGCCGCCGTGTTCTCAAACTCTGTCCTTGCAGCACTGATACATGAAACAGGCTTTCGCAAGGACACTGAATGAATGACAGCATCTGTCAGGCAGAGATGGAGGAGAGACAGGGACGTGTGGGCAGTTGATGGCCATATTGATCTCCACCCCATCCTCTTTATTAACAAGGTGCCTGGTCTCAGAGCAGCCCTATTAATTCTGACAGTCAACTCACGCCTGTCACGTCTCATTGACTCGTTGTCATTTCCAGACTGGCGAGAATGAAAAAGCATTTCCTCTTTGAGCTTGTGCTTCTCGTTTTTATATTGCTTTTACTGTCTTCCCAATTTTAGATGGATTGTGTATTCTCTTTGGTCGGATTTGTGAAATGTTTTCCCTCATTTCTCCATCTTTATTTGCAACAGTGGTAAAGCTGTGCCTCTCTCTAGAGGTTCTTTTTTAACGTTAGCAAGTATTTCTACTATTTTACCAAGGTTTTTGACAGTTTTGATGCTTCACTAATGGCTATAATGCAAAATGCATTACAGAAAGGAAGGAAATTATAAGACTGAACATATATTCACAATATGCATTTAATTACATAAAATACAAATTGATTCAGTTACTTTCAACTTTTTAATGAGACTTGTTTTTATAAAATGACCATGTGTTACCAGGGATTTATGGATATGGTAAAATGGTAATACTGCAGTTAATTTAAATGATTACATATTATATTTTTATTATTTAAATATTAACATATATAATTTAAATATTAAAAATATATAAATATATATATTTTTTTAAATATAAGAAGGAATAATTTCCATATTTCTTGTAACTTGAGGCCATGCTGAAGGAATTGCAAGCACTATCATTCCCCTTCAACTGTGATTTTAATTCATAATTTAGCAACTTTTTAATGAGATTTTTGTTTTTACAGAAAAGTACTGTGGTGTTATTGAGGTTTTATGAACATAGTAAAATGGTAATCTTATGATAGATATCACCATTATGGTAATTCCATAATTTTTCTTAAGTATCTTTGCATCTAAGTATCAATGTGAAAAAACCATTGTACAAAAATATGGTATTCATTCCATTATCATGGTTTATATCAATTCATAAAATCCACAGTGGCGCTCATAGATGCTGATTGGTCATTTTGCTTAAAATATTTGTATCACTTTTATTAAAATTTCTCACTTTTATTAAAAACAATTGTAATAAACAATTGAATATTAAATATTTAAATGTTAATGATTAAATATATTTTAGTTAAATATTGAAACGTGTCATTTAAATATTAAAACATTATATAAATAAAATAAATAATTATTTAAATTTTAAATTTCTCATAATTTAGCATGGTGTCTTGTACCTTATTACTCAAGCACCATAGTTTTAACATCAATATATCACAGTACTGTTTTGTAAGAGGTGTTGCACTCATTTGGCAGGCATTGAGGTGTTGGTAAGGTTCACATTTCCCGATTGTCCTGAGGATGAGAACAGCCCGTTCTGCCAGAACTGCAGCTACTTTGCATGCATTGAAGCCGGTTGGATCTCTAATGAGTCCTTATGTAAAGGGGGTCACAACGGCAAAGGCATGTACACTGGCTACTCAGAGACCCTATAGCGTTGATGCATTGAAATGCTCTCATTCACATGTGAATGAACGGTCAGATGCAGCTGAGGCATGTGCACTGTATGGATTCATTTGACTTGGTACTGTAAATAGCACCGACTGGTGTTCAATTAACTCCATATTCTTTCCCTTTAGGCGTTTCATATAGCATACGTCAGAAGTGCAGAAATGGGTGATGCCACTCATGCGGAAAAGCTAATTGATCACACAGAAGTTATGATTGGATATTTTCCAATGGAAATCTGCTACTAATGATGCCACTGACATCTATTTCTGCTCTCCTTATTCACTGAATTAACCATGCTGTTTTTTTTTTCTGCAGAGGGGGAGCCCATTGAAGCCATTGCAAAATTTGATTATGTGGGCCGTTCTGCACGGGAACTGTCCTTTAAGAAGGGTGCGTCTCTACTGCTGTATCAGAGAGCGTCGGATGACTGGTGGGAGGGCAGACACAATGGCATAGACGGTCTAGTGCCTCACCAGTACATCGTTGTACAGGATATGTGAGTATCTCAACTGTTCTACAGTGATAAAGCAATACAAATAATAATAGTGCTTCAACAGAGTTCGATGTTATTAACCTTTATTTAACCAGGCAAGAAAATATATAGAAAATGCACAAATATTGGGCTGAATAGATTTACCTGTTTTTGAGTATTACTCTATCCAGTCCTTTTTTTAGTGTTATATAATTATAATTTACAACAGTTCGGATTCCGATTCTAAATTTATTTGTAGTGAAAAGCTTTTTACTCTCTGTACATAGAGTAAAAATGTGTAATATTTAACAAATTAGAAAAAATCTGCAAGTTCATGTAAATCAGAAATACAATATATAAAAAATATAAATATATAAAATCTAATTAAAAATTAAGATACGATATGTGTGTAAAATGGAAAATATAAGAGGTATGTAATAGCAAGAGTATTTATTAATGGAGTTTATATTAGGGTTGTGAATCTAATAAAAATATAACATTGCACAGATTTTTATGATTAATTATAATTTTATATATACAGTGGGTACGGAAAGTATTCAGACCATTTGCTAAAATCATTTAAGTTTTTAAGTTTTAAAATAATTTTTTTTTATTGGGTTAAAAAAAAAAAAAAAAAAATCCCTTAATCATCCATCACAATGAGAAAAACCAAAGAATATACAGTGCCCTCCAAAAGTATTGGACCAGTGAAGACAAAATTGCTCTGTTGGCTGTGGAGTCAAGACATTTGCAAATATGATTAAAAGATGAATATGAGACGAAACTACAGAATGTCACATTTTATTATTAGACGTTTCAACACATACATGTTTTACCAAATAAAAAGAACAGCACTTTTAGAGTTCATCCCACTCATTGATGTGAGCATAAGTATTGGGACAGTTGAACATAAGGCAGATATAAAAGATTAAAAGCTATTATTTAGTTGCAGATCCCTTGCGCACTATCACAGCAGTGAGTCTGTGACCCATAGACATCACCAGACTCTTGGTCTCATCCTTTGAAATACTTTTCCCAGCTTTTAATGCAGCCAATTCCTATTGTTGCTTGTTTTGGGGAGTTTCTGCTTTTAATGGTGAAATTCATGTTCAATCGGATTTGAATCTGCAGATTGACTTGGGCAATCTAAGACTTTCCATTTCTTTGCCCTTATAAATTCCTTGACTGAACTGAATCTGGTGGCATTTTCTTGAATATTGGTAGGCAAGATGGTTTTGTACCCTTCCAAATTCATTCTGCTACTGTCACCATACATTAAGTCATCAGTAAAGTTGAGATGGCCTGTTCCAGAGGCAGCCATGCATGCCCATGCCATGACACCACCTCCACCATGCTTTACAGATGAGGCTGTATGCTTGGGATCATTGCAGTTCCCTTTTTTCTCCACATTTTTGCTTTCCCATCACTTAGATAAAGGTTCATCTTTGTCTCATCGGTCCATAAACAGTTACTCTTCTGGCTCACCTTTGTGCTTTTTGCAAACTCCTAATCTTGCCTTTCTATTTTTGGTGCTGGTCAGAGGTTTGCATCTTGCTGTGTAGCATCTGTCATTCTGTGTCAAAGTCTCCTGAGGACAGTAGATTGTCAGAGCATCACCCCAGCTTTCTGGAAGTTGTTGGTGATTTTACAGACATGTCTTTTAGGATTCATTTTCACAACTTTTATGATTTGTCTGTCATCAACTACTGTTGTTTTCTCAGCCGATCAGGTCGTTGTTGGTTGCTGGTGTCACTGGTGGTTTCCAAACTCTTGATTTCTCCATGCTCTTTGTTTTGCTAGAGCTCTAACTGACTTACTCTTTTCTTTTAGCATCCAAATTGCTTGCTTTTCTCTCAAAGTCAGCTCCTTCGTCTTCATCCTGGTTTGTGTGTGTCATCATCAAATGCAAGATTCAGAATGCAGAAGTAATGGATATAACTGATACGATACATTCCTGCTTTTAATATCTGAAGAATTAATGCAACAGGACACAGCTGATCACTTAGACCTGTGAGGCAACTGTTCCAATACTTATGCTCACATCAGATAGAGGGATGAAACTCTAAAAGTGCTGAACTTCTTAGCTGGTAAAACATATTGAATCACCCAATAATAAAATGTGACATTCTGTAGTTTTGTTTCATATTCATCTTTTAATCATATTTGTAAATGTCTTGACTCCATAGCCAACAGAGCAATTTTGTCTTTACTGTTCCAATACTTATGCTCACATCAGATAGAGGGATGAAACTCTAAAAGTGCTGAACTTCTTAGCTGGTAAAACATATTGAATCACCCAATAATAAAATGTGACATTCTGTAGTTTTGTTTCATATTCATCTTTTAATCATATTTGTAAATGTCTTGACTCCATAGCCAACAGAGCAATTTTGTCTTTACTGTTCCAATACTTTTGGAGGGCACTGTATTTCTGATGTGCAGCAAAGATAATTGAGCTTCACAAATTAGTGAAGTGGCTTTAAGAAAAGAGCTAGAACAGTGAAAATTCCCATTTCCACCATCAGGGCAATAATTAAGAATTTCCAATAAACATAAAATGTTACGAAACTGCCTGGAAGAGGACGTGTGTCTATATCGTCCTAATGCACGGTGAGAAGGAGAGTTTGAGTGACTAAAGATTCTCCAAGGACCACAGCTGGAGAATTGCAGAAAATAATTGAGTCTCGGGTCAGAAAACCTTTTAAAAAATTTGTCAAACAGCACCTACATCACCACATGTTGTTTGGGAGGGTTTCAAGAAAAATTCTCCTAGCTCATCCAAAACAAACTCCAGCATATTCAGTTATCAGACACGACTGGAACTTCAAATGGCACTGGCTTGAAACTAAAACTTGGTCAGATGAAACTAAAAGTGCTTAGCTTAACTTAGCTGCAGATCCCTTGCGCACTATCACAGCAGTGAGTCTGTGACCCATAGACATCACCAGACTCTTGGTCTCATCCTTTGAAATACTTTTCCCAGCTTTTAATGCAGCCAATTCCTATTGTTGCTTGTTTTGGGGAGTTTCTGCCTTTAATGGTGAAATTCATGTTCAATCGGATTTGAATCTGCAGATTGACTTGGGCAATCTAAGACTTTCCATTTCTTTGCCCTTATAAATTCCTTGACTGAACTGAATCTGGTGGCATTTTCTTGAATATTGGTAGGCAAGATGGTTTTGTACCCTTCCAAATTCATTCTGCTACTGTCACCATACATTAAGTCATCAGTAAAGTTGAGATGGCCTGTTCCAGAGGCAGCCATGCATGCCCATGCCATGACACCACCTCCACCATGCTTTACAGATGAGGCTGTATGCTTGGGATCATTGCAGTTCCCTTTTTTCTCCACATTTTTGCTTTCCCATCACTTAGATAAAGGTTCATCTTTGTCTCATCGGTCCATAAACAGTTACAAAACTCATCTGGCTCACCTTTGTGCTTTTTTGCAAACTCCTAATCTTGCCTTTCTATTTTTGGTGCTGGTCAGAGGTTTGCATCTTGCTGTGTAGCATCTGTCATTCTGTGTCAAAGTCTCCTGAGGACAGTAGATTGTCAGAGCATCACCCCAGTTTTCTGGAAGTTGTTGGTGATTTTACAGACATGTCTTTTAGGATTCATTTTCACAACTTTTATGATTTGTCTGTCATCAACTACTGTTGTTTTCTCAGCCGATCAGGTCGTTGTTGGTTGCTGGTGTCGCTGGTGGTTTCCAAACTCTTGATTTCTCCATGCTCTTTGTTTTTGCTAGAGCTCTAACTGACTTACTCTTTTCTTTTAGCATCCAAATTGCTTGCTTTTCTCTCAAAGTCAGCTCCTTCGTCTTCATCCTGGTTTGTGTGTGTCATCATCAAATGCAAGATTCAGAATGCAGAAGTAATGGATATAACTGATACGATACATTCCCTGCTTTTAATGTCTGAAGAATTAATGCAACAGGACACAGCTGATCACTTAGACCTGTGAGGCAACTGTTCCAATACTTATGGTCACATCAGATAGAGGGATGAAACTCTAAAAGTGCTTAGCTTAACTTAGCTGGTAAAACATATTGAATCACCCAATAATAAAATGTGACATTCTGTAGTTTTGTTTCATATTCATCTTTTAATCATATTTGTAAATGTCTTGACTCCATAGCCAACAGAGCAATTTTGTCTTTACTGTTCCAATACTTTTGGAGGGCACTGTATTTCTGATGTGCAGCAAAAGATAATTGAGCTTCACAAATTAGTGAAGTGGCTTTAAGAAAAGAGCTAGAACAGTGAAAATTCCCATTTCCACCATCAGGGCAATAATTAAGAATTTCCAATAAACATAAAATGTTACGAAACTGCCTGGAAGAGGACGTGTGTCTATATCGTCCTAATGCACGGTGAGAAGGAGAGTTTGAGTGACTAAAGATTCTCCAAGGACCACAGCTGGAGAATTGCAGAAAATAATTGAGTCTCGGGGTCAGAAAACCTTTTAAAAAAAATTTGTCAAACAGCACCTACATCACCACATGTTGTTTGGGAGGGTTTCAAGAAAAATTCTCCTAGCTCATCCAAAAACAAACTCCAGCATATTCAGTTATCAGACACGACTGGAACTTCAAATGGGACTGGCTTCTATGGTCAGATGAAACTAAAAAAATGAACTTTTTAGCAGCAAACACTCAAGATGGGTTTGGTGAACACAGGGATAAAAAGTACCCCATGTGTACAATGAAATATACTGCTGTATTTTTGATGTTGTGGGCCTATATCTCTGCTGGAGGTCCTAGACATCTTGTTTAGACACATGGCATCATGGATTCTATCAAATACCAACAGATAAAAAATCAATAAGTGATTGACTCTGTTAGAAATCTTATAATGGGCCATGTTTGGATCTTCCAACCGCACAATAATCCAAACACAAACCTCAAAAACACAAAAATGGGTCACTGAGCACAAAACCAAGCTTCTGCTGGCCATTCCAGTCCTCTGACCTGAACCCTGTAGAAAATGAGTGGGTGAACTGAAGAGAAGAAGCACCAACGTGGAGCTGGGAATCTGAAGGGTCTGGAGTGATTCTGGATGAAGGAATGGTCTCTGATCTCTTGTCAGGTGTTCTCTAACCTCATCAGGTATTATAGGAGAAAATTTAGAGCTGTTAAACTGCTCAAACTTTGCCCTGTGTATGCGCAAATAAGTGCTTATTGTAAACAGGTATTTATTAAATCATTTTATTAAGTGAAGCACAAACCGCAAAGAAAGAATGTGTGTATTATTTGCATCGGCGTAGTTTACAGGTGAGAAACATAAATCGGCGCCTATGTGTGTATGTATATATATCATATTAAAAATGTGTAATCATTAGACTATTAGACTGTTGTAGATAATTGTCAAGTTAATGTAGAATCATCATAAAATATTTTAAATATGTAATATTTATATTAATAATGTTAAATAATATTTTGAATACATTTTTCATTGGCACCGGGGTAGTGAATTTATTGTTAATTATATTTCTATTCATCAAACAGTCCATATTTATGGCCAAATTATTATTTATTTTAATATTGTTATTCTTTTTAACCCTTATAATGTAATTTTTTCACTGAGCTTCTCGCATTGCATTCTGGAATTGCTTTCTCCTCAAGAGATGAACAATCTGGATGTACTCTATCTGCCATTTGAATACTGTGTATTTGCAAATACAGCTTTGTTGTACTGCTTTTTGCATACTTTGTAGCAAGGAAGTAAATTCCTACTTACACTGAAGTGTACCTATGAAGCCTTAAGTTGTCTAGGTAGGCACCTAGTTAGATTTGGAACAAAACCGAGACACATCTGTGTTTAGTTGCAGCACACTGCTGTGGACCATCTCCCCTGGTAAATCCAGTTATCGTCATGACAACTTGTTCCGCCTGGGCAACCATTGGCGTCTAGTTGAACAGATAATGTCTCATAAAAGGGGCAAATCTAATGGATCAGGCACAGTGCTGAGTGACGCCCACAACAGAGCCCATACCAGTCCACTGTGTGTGTGTGTATCAATAATTCACATTGTGACCCTCTGTTGATGTGTGTTCTTGGCTCGTGGCACTGAGAGAATTTACAGCCTGGTGTAGAGAGGGAGTTTAAGAGGCCCAACACCAGCAGTGTTGGCCCCTCAGTCCAATAAAAGAGCCAGAGATCGAAAGGATGGACAGCTCGTACACACAGGATATCCTCTATGACACGCATGCAATGGAGAGAATTCACCTCACAGCTGATAGAAATGTCTGCTTGGTGCTAGAAAACATGCACATGTGACCTAATGTTCTGTCCAATAGGCTGCATCAGCAGCTGTGATTTTACACAGGATTTGTGGAGCTTTATATGCTCTACAAGTCTCTTTCACAGGCCTCGTGTTAGGGCTTTAACTCACCAGGCTACACAAGCGTCACATACTGCTTGACCTTCACACTGTAAAAAGTGATGTTGACTTAAATTAAAAAAATTGAGGAAACCCGTTGCCTTAAAATTTTTAAGTAAATTATAAAAAAAAATAAGTTAATTGAATTGTCAAGTTCACTTAACTTTTTTATTTTTATGTACTTGATAATTTTAAGGCAACAGGTTTCCTCAATTTTTTTTAAGTTAAGTCAACTTTCACTTTTTACAGTGCATGAAAGCATTATATGGTTTTACTGATTATATAATCTTTTTTTTTTTTTTTGCCAAATTGTGCACCCCTTCAAGTGGGCAAACTTGTAGCTTTTTCTAATAATTACAATTTTATTATTAATTTATCTTGTTATATTGATATAATTACAAAAAAAATTTTTCAAATTGTGCAGCTCTATAAACAAACACAGCAAACCTTTCATGATTCACAATTGCAATTTGTATCAGAAAAAAAATCAAGATTACCCCCAATCTTGCAGCCCTACATGCGGTGTATTGGGAGTGTTGAGTGAAAAGGAAGAGCTCAGCGATACCAATTTTGGGCCATTTTGAAATGTGTTTTGGTGACACTTGGAGCTCTTGTTATCTGTCGTGAAACAGTTTGCGATTAAACATTAAACTAAGCCCTAATGCATGTAAATAGGTTATTATAACTGCTTGTTTGCTGTTTTTTACAGGGATGACACGTTCTCTGACACTCTGAGCCAGAAGGCAGACAGCGAGGCCAGCAGTGGACATGGAGGAGAGGAGAAATGCTCCAGCAGAGACATCGGATCTCCGACAGACAGCAGATTACCTGATTCCTACATCAGCAGGTGAGTGAACGAAAACATCCCAGAATTCCCCCAAGACATTGAGGGAATTCAGTTAAAGTAACAAGCAATTAAATGACAAACAAATATCTACAAGTAACAAGACAAAAATAAAGAAATACCCAGTTTGGGTTTTCTTCTTGAAGTTTATTACATCTAGTCTTTATTTTCATTGTGTTGATTTGCCTCATGTTCATTTGCTCTTTCCCCCGTTCGTTCTTCCACTGTGTCGTGCAGCTCCGTTTCCCGCCTCTTAAATCTTTCAGTGCATTTGTCTTTATTTAGATGTTCTCCTCCTTCCATAAGTGCGTTTATCAAACATACTTCCTCGCGGTTGAGGATAGCCTCCTCTGCAACTGTAAACCCAATGACATTATGGCAATCAAATCATAAAGTGGTGATCTTCAAAGACAAATATTCTCTTAGATATGTCAGCACTATTCCTAACAGAGAAGGCGAGCGCTCAAACACAAACTCAGTATTTGTTTACATTGAGTTTGCCAGAGTATTTGGATAAGCAGTGTGTTAGTGTACTGCTGTGTGATAACAGACCTATGCAGACTGAGTGTTAAATGCTGCTCAGTATGAATTTACTGTATAATGTATGGTTTTCCATCAAAATCACCAGTTCACCATGTGTTCATGATTTGACTCTCATTTCATGTGTCTTGTATGATGCAGCAGTGCGCCATCGAGTTGCTCCATGTTTTAATGTAGTGCATGTTGCCCCCTGCTGGACTAATACTTCTACTGATACTTGAGATAAAATAACACTCACATTAATTTCATTTCTGTTTACTTTGATCATTATCAGCAGCACAGTTTTGTAATTTATGAACTCACAATTTAGCATGTCATTACTGATTGCCATCCATCATGAACTGTCAAACTGATTATACAAGCATTTCAAGAGCTTATTAAGTACAAGTTAAGAGGCATCTCATGGTTAAACAATTATGATAGAAATACTCCATCTTACTAATTGATAATTTATGGGTGTTTCTTCAACTGTGTGCACTTTTGGCCTTAAAACATACATACTGGTGGCTACTTGCATTACAGAATAGCATTACTGTCATGAGCTACTGTCATATCCACTAGTAATTTTAATATACTATCACTATTTTGGATTAGCTTTTATTTTATATTTTCATTTTTAATTTTATTTTAAGTTTTAGTAATTGTATGTGCTTTTCTTATTTTCATTTAGCTTTTTAAATATTTATATTTAGCTTTAATTTATTTTTCTGTAATTTATTTTTCTTTAAATTATTCAAGGCAAAATTTCTCATTTTCGTTTTTTATCTAGTTTTAGTAATTTTACTAACTTTTTTCAATGCATTTTTTAAAAGAATTTCTTCTTTTTTGTTTGTTTTTGTCTAATATTTACGTTTTATTTGAGCTTTTTCAATTATCAAAAAAATATTTTATAGTTTTATTTAACGATTTTTGCTAAATTATTATGTGATCTAAATAAGCACAATTAACTAATATTTTCACACATTTTTCCCCTAGGTATTCACATAATTTGTCAAAAGTATAGCCTGATTGGAAATGACGTATTACATTTAAAACAAGTCATGTTTTGATTTTTGCTCTTCAATGACACTGTTGTGTTCTTGATAAACACATAACTTCAAAAAAACAAAAAATGTTAGAGGCAAAACTGATATTTTGCATTTAAAAACCCATATTTTAATCCTGACATGAGGCATCTCTCAGAGGAAGCTCTTTGAGTTAATACTGTGATATGCACAGTCATAATACATCATTATGACTCCTGCTAAGCTGTTTCCTGTCAGGCCTCTTGTCATGAATATGCAGAGTAGGTCTTGCCACAGATACTCCAGAGATGATGCTGATGCTAATTAAGCATGAATGCTGAAGGTTAGCACACTTGATACAGCATGTGATGACCAGCAATGTTTTTGAACCACATCCACCACTTAACGTGAAGCTAACAGTATTCGCAATGGTCTCCAAACCTCTCACAAAAGCTAGATATGGAAATAGATTCATTGCACATTTTAACGTGTCATATTTCCTGCTTTATTTAGCAGGCACAGGAAGAGAAGTGACCCCCCGACCCGCAGGCCTCCAGCTCGCCCCACTGACACCCACTGCTTGGTCCACCCCTCCCAGAGTCACCACGGCAGTCATGGCAACCCAGATTTGGGATCCACAGTGATGGGCCACTACAGTCCGCGGGAGCTGCTGAGAGGAAGAGGACACATGCCCATGGATAGTCCCGAGAGACGCAGAAGGACTGGCCACGGCAGCCTGACCAACATCAGCCGGCACGAGTCCATGAAAAAGATGGAGAGCCCTCCCATCCGTAGGTCCACGTCTTCAGGCCAGTACACAAGCTTCTCCGAGCCTCACGGCAAGAGCCTGGATCCAGAGAGCATCGCACAGGTCAGCGGGAGGCGAGCGACGACGCCCCTCACACCATGCGCAGCAGGCCCAGCCCTGTAACATAGTCAGTTACTGCCTCCTGTTACTAATGACTAATGCGTATCTGCAACACACACTCACACACTGGGTCTCATTTATGAAACATGAGCAAAGAAAATATGTAAATCACTCAAAATTCAGTTCAAATCTGCCGTAAGCCACTGATTCCTCACTCTTTAGGACTCCAAGCCGCCCAATTGGCCAAGACAGTATCTGAAGGCTGACCATTTAGGCTTGTTTTCAAACTTTAGGTACAGAAATAATTTTAGCGCAGTTTAATTTTAGTATTTAATATTTAGTATTTTAGCATTTTGGGATTGTTTCATAAACTGAATGATCTTCAGGGTTCTCATTCTTTTTAACAATTGAAAAATTGTTCAATTACAAATATAGTATTTTTACTGCCAAAGACTAAGCAAAATAATTATACCCAGTAAAATAATTGAAAAAATACTATTATAGAAATATCATTGTCATTATTATTAATAATAATAATTCATATTTTATTAAAAACTCCTCAGTTATTTATTATTTTAAGTCTAGTCATAGTCTTGCATAAAAATGTCTTACACAAGTCTTACATAAAAATGGCAGTTTTTAAAAATAATTTTTAGCCATTTTTGCTTATTTTAAAGCCTGTTTTGTTATATTTAAAAAACTTTTAATGATTATGAGGCCTCCCTAGTGAATTTACATGATCTTTTAATTCATTTATGATTTCTGAATTGAATAATAATAATTATAATAATAAAAATAAAATATTTTTGCTAAGAAAGAGTGATTTGTACCCAATAAAACATTTTAGAAATTAGATGAATCAGAGAAATGTACATTCATTCTAAAAATCTCCATGAATTTATTTTATTTTTAAAAAAAATTTTATTGATTTGTTTTTGATTTAAAAAAAACAAAAAAAATCACAATTTTAAAATATCTAAATTTGCAAGACCTCTGAAAACCTGGTTATTAAATAAAAATGAATTTTTTAAGTTATTAAAAATAAGAATTTTATTTTATTTTAGTCTTATTTTCATAAATTATTTTTAACTCTTGAAAATTAGCTGAGGCACCTTAAGTGAGAATGACTTCAGTTCACACATTCATTCTGCTTGTGTTTCATGAATAAGACCTATTTTCATATTTAAAATAGTTCTAAAGCGAAGATGGTTTTATTCAGTCCATATTCTAGCCCCCCAAAAACCTACTTTAATAACTCCCCACTGATTTCACAGCATTTTCAGTGTCTCTTTAATGCTTGTCTCATGCATTGTTTCACTTATACATCAGCTTTGTTTAATACTAACAATCTGAGCATTTCATGAACACATATTTGATCTCAGTAGACGTGATTCATCATGTCTGCTTGTATTGTCATTTGTTTGATGTTTATTGTTATAATTCTGGCCACCTACACGCTCTAATTCTCTGTCTCTTTCTTGTAGGACATAGAGGAGACGATGAACACTGCTCTAAATGAGCTGAAGGAGCTCGAGCGGCAGAGTTCTGCGAAACACGCCCCTGACGTGGTGCTTGATACCCTGGAGCAGATGAAGAACGCTCCCACACCGGCCAGCTCCACCGAGTCCCTGAGCCAACTCCACGGCCTCCTGCTGCGGCCCACCGTCATGGAGCCGCCCATGCGCCGCAGCACCAGCTCCTCCAGCGATACCATGAGCACCTTCAAGCCTGCCGTGGCCCCACGCATGGGTGTGCAGCTCAAGCCCCCCGCCCTGCGGCCCAAACCCATGGTGGCGATACCCAAGACGGGAGCGGCGCAGCATCCGGCGGCCCCTCCACAGGATCCACTGGACAAATCCTGCACCATGTGATTTCGTTGTGGGCCAAACGTTCAGGGACAAAGAGGACCACTGTTGTCAGAGCCAGATTTATAGTGGATTTTATTGCCATTGTACATGGTGACGTGTGGTTCTTCATTTTTGCAACATTTCATTCAGAGAGTGGACTAAAGCAAATATACATAACTAAAGATAATAGAAATACGTTACTGTGGTTAATGAGGTGATGGTAGTTAGTGTGTATACAATTCCAACACTATTATAGGGATTATTAATAAACTAGAGTAACATCGGTCACTAAGCATGGTTCTGAGGAAGTGTAGAGTTAGTTAAACAGGTGTTTACTATTTCAGAGATTTACATTTTCTCCCTGTTTGGTCGATTCCAACGAACTTTTTTTAGATATTCTAGACACCTGCAACTAACGGAAAGCAGTTTATTCGTTTTCAAATACTGTTTGCATGCTTGTCTGACACCTTATTTTTTTCCGCAATAGTCTGTGTGAATAGATTAAGGAGTTGTGACAATGATATTAAAGAAAGCAACAAATCACTACAGCTTCCTGCGGCATGTTGTTGGGGTGACTTTTTCTATATCGGTAGTTTACATCCACTAGAAAAACTGCTAAATGTGAATAATACAGAAACTAAGCAGGGTCTTTGGTTTCTCTTGTTTACAGCATTAGGATTGTGGGAAATGTGTCTCTTTACATCTCAGAGTGATTTCTAGTCTGGACTCTTTGTGGAATGTTGACGTTGGAAACGCACTGCCATATAAGGGCATGTGATGTCACATCTTCTGCCCGTCCAGATTGGCTGTCGATGTTAACGTTTAAGTTGTATCAGCAAGGCTTTACTTTGAATATTATATTTTTGATAGTAATATTTGAATATATGCCCAGGGAGTTTGCATAAACCACATCCGCTTACGTTGAAGAAACATTTTCCTAGTTTGTTTTCTTGATTTCGTATTTAGAAATATATATTGTGTATATAAATGTACGTCCACTACACCTTTTTTTTTTTTTTGTCTTTACGTTCATTACTTTCTCCCAGGAACCAACTGCTCTCTATAAACAATATTTTTGTAGTATCTATTTGCTTAATTAGATGTAATCTGTGAATAGTTAAGTCTAGCTGCCAAAAAAGTAAAGTTCTTCAAGTGCTGCTTAGAGATCGATGCGGATCTTTTCCTTGTCAGCTTAGCTGTCTAAAACGCTCGGCTTGGTTCTACCCTATAAGCATGAATGAAAATCCTTTTAGTTGTCATATGCAAGTACTTTTCTAGAAACTTTTGAGGCAATATTTCTTGTTGGTTCACCAAACAAGGGAATGATGCCAATAGCCATGGACTCAGAGACTGTTACTGCAGTGCTTTCATGGGATAGTGCTGTTTCTTATGTGTGCTTGAGGCCCATTAACCCTTCGTATTAATGTCACAGCACCGCACCCAAATTAAGTCACGCAAGGTACCCAAAGATAAAGAGTTATGTACAGCATCAGTCACTCCTGTGTATTTGCACTCCAAAATTAAAGATCTGGGATTTCGTATAGAGTATATCAATCTGACGTTATCTGTGCATTGACAGTCTGACCATAGCTTAGCGTGTGTGTGTGTGTGTGTGCGTGTATTTGTACTGTATTCACTGATAATTATATAACAGTTAATTCATATTTAGGTAGGATATGCTATGAAATGTGTTTGGGTGAAATTGTCTATCATTGAACAAAGGGGACAAATTGTACGTAACTTCAAGAAAATTAAAAGCAATGCCTGTTTTTAAACATGTAATTATAAGGAACATAATAAAAAGCCTTTTGATTACCGATTTATATTGAACGATATTACAAACATTTTTTATTTTCTTTGATTTTTTTTTTTTTTTTTTTTAAGAGTGTACATTATATGTGAGCCTTGAGAAATGTTCTCCCTGCAAAACTACACACAGTAGCAGAATCTCTGTACATAATTGCTGTTATATCAGTGTGTCCATGTACATCTCTGTACTATGTACTTGTGAAAGTGCCTTTAAAAACTGTTTTAGAGGAACTTCATCCAAACGTCCTCTGTGCTGTGGCATTCTTA
Source organism: Onychostoma macrolepis (assembly GCF_012432095.1). Taxonomy (NCBI): domain Eukaryota; kingdom Metazoa; phylum Chordata; class Actinopteri; order Cypriniformes; family Cyprinidae; genus Onychostoma; species Onychostoma macrolepis. Next base: position 8,129,653 of record NC_081172.1, on the reverse strand, counting down.
TTTCAGATCCAGTATAATGAGTTGCTAGGGATTACGGTAAATAAATTATTACTAACATTGTTCTGTTTATTAAGTTGTAAGAATGATCAAATAATAAAGATACTGCTTATCCATTGTGACATTGCACTTTTATGTGAGATTGTATATTTGGCATGTAACATCCTAACAAGTTGTAGAGCTCTTGGAGGACTGCTCCGTCTTTCTAATAAAAAATATAGTTTGGTCAGTTCACCGAGGTGTTGGCTTGTGTCTCCTCCTCAGACCCTGTTGTTTTGAGAATGGTAAGATTGTATGTGATGAGATGAAGTCTTTACCACATGATGCTTTCTCTGTAGCTTGAGATGTAAAAACAAAGACAGCAACTTAATGAATTCCCAGTTTGGGTTTGATTTTTTCCCCCAAGTGTCATAGCTAATGAGGAAGGAGCATCAGAGCATTAAAAAAAAAAAACAATATCTGTTGAAACATGGTTGCTCCAAACAACCTTTGTTATGTCTTCTTTAACCCTTCCATTGAAGATACAACTTGGCATTTACTATTTGAAAGCAACCTGACAGTCAGCAAAATGTTCCACATAATAATCAAGTCTATAACTGACTTAATAATATAATAATGAGATTGTACTTGTAATCACACTTCTTATGTTTTCATTTCATGCCAATTAAAAATAAGAGCTCGTATTTTGTTTATGAAGGAACATTTATTTTGTTTTGTGGCCAGGCCCCAAGACCTCTCTTCCTTTTATGACTTGTTCTTCTTGCTCTTCTTCTTCTTGTAATCAATTACCAAACACCACCGTACAATTGAGATAGGAAAAAAGTGAGAGAGAAAAAAATAAAAACACAATTTTCTCATTATCTGGTCTGAAATAGACTTGGTATCCTAACAGACTTGGTAATCTTAGTTAAAACTTGGGATGTTTTAATCTTTCTTTTTATTTTTTGGTAATTTAAGAAAGGAAAATTCTTTACCTCAGAACTAAACAGGGAAAAATCAGGCTATCATTCCGAATTTGTGGATGAAGTTATTAAGTATTAAGTAAAGGGGCTTTTTCTCCCAGAATTCCTTTTGGAGTTCTGACCCTTACTTTCCTTAAATTTGTCAGTATATGGATGAAATGAAAGAGGCTGTGAGACATGACTTGAAAGCAGGAAGTAAACAGTTTGTTTGGCGCAACGGTCAAGCGTATTTAAAAACAAAACAAAATTGACCAACGAGTTTTGCATGTTTACTTTTCAGGTTTAAGATCATTTCGAGCTACAGTTGTACTAACTAGCTGCATTTGAACGCAGTCGGCTGCCATGGTGGTTTATTTATTATGTATGGTTTCCTGGAGATGCAGGCAGGAGAGGGCGCCAAAGACCAGCATCAGTTTCGCTTTCGTTTCCGTTTAAATGCCCGAAACCATCGGCTAAACTCCAGGAAAGTGGAAACGACCTACTGTCGTTGACGGCATCTACGAAAATGAACATCGTCTCTAGACACATATTCACCTTTATCTGCAAACACGAGGGCTGTACGGATTATGGTAAAGTCGAGAGGGATTTGCGGCAGAGTATCACGGTGGCGGATCAGGTTTTGTCTCAGGTGCTCGACGATCACCAGAGGTTTGTTATAGTTCAGGATGAAGACTCGAATCCCAGAAGCTCCATACCAGATGCTGGCAGTCTGATCTTAGCCAAAACTTCACTGCGACTGTGTAAACATGACAAATGTTCCGGGTGTGAAGACCTACACCTGTGTAGGTACTTTGTGTGTGGAAATTGCAGATTTGGGTAAGTAAACTTTGAGTTCCATCTTAGGCCCTTGTTATAAATAATATGGAAGGTTGTTATTTAGCATTTAGGTATTGGAAGCCTTTTTCGCCATGTATTCCTTAAGCTTTTGTGTTTGTGTTAGTACTAGGCCTTGTTTATTTACTAGCAAGTGGTTCAGTAGCGACTAGTAGCTTTTATTTTAACTAGTGTAATATTACTACTGTTCCAAGTGACAACTAACTACCATTGTTAGTTATGACATTGCAAATTTTGTCACTCAATTCTAGTATTCCAGTTATTGCTGGTGACTATTTCAGTTTCACTTGTAACTATTAAGTCATTAATTTAGTAGCTTGTAACTATTGAGAGTTGCTTGGGTGTATTTTCAAGTTTTCTTAATGCAAATTGAACAGACACTACTTAGGGTGTTACTAACTTACTAGCAGAGGTGGAAAGAGTACGAAAATATTTTACTCAAGTAAAAGTACCATTAGGCTACATTAATTAAATTTTACTTAAGTACAAGTAAAAGTAACAGTCTAAAAATCTACTCAAGTAAAAAGTAGCTCATTTAAAATTTACTCAGAGTAAAAAATACTTAGTTACTTTTTAACAGTAGGAGGCATGCAAAAATGGGATTAGGCCAAGGGTGTCAAACTCGGTTCCTGTAGGGCCACAGTCCTACACAGTATAGATATAACCTTAATTAAACACATCTGATCCAGCTAATGTAATCATTTAGGCATATTAGAAAACTACATGGTATGTGTGTTTTTGACACCCCTGGGATAGGCCTATAAATCTCAGACTAGTTATTTTTTTAATTAAACGAATCAGTTATTTAGAATAATTTGGGCTGTTACCAGGCAAATTAAATCAATATCAACAAAATTCATCTTTGCAGTGCAGAGGAAACACAGAAGCTTCATCTGAAGTGGCATTTAGATGTATTTACACACTGTTTAATGCAGGACTTGAATGCATTTAACCTGCAGTTACAAATGCAGAAATAATGTTTTGATATATAAGACATAAAATGTTGAATACTCATTTGAAATTATTTAAAAATAAAAATAAAAATATACTTTAAATGTGAAATTAAAACCGCCAGTAGGTGTCACCAAGTCACTGTTAATAAGTGAGTCATTTAGCCTGAACCGAATCATTTTAACAGTTGATTCATTCAGGAACGAAACACTGTCATTGCTCAGAGACGCAAAACAGTGCTGTGGCTGTGTTTGGGATTATTTTTGTTGTTGTCAAAATAGAGCAAAAACAGGCAATATGGTGTCTAAAAGTCTGTTCATTTAAATTCTTGTTTATTGAACTGTTGTAAAAAATAAAATAAAAATTCTATATGTAATCATGCTGAATTTTGGAGAAAAACGGCACTCTTCTTACTATATGAAATTATATAAATATACATTTTCTGCCCCTATATCTTCAATTTTGTGATCATATAATGCATTTTAACAGACTGAATCACGCAGTGAAAGAACGCAGTCTAAATGCGTGCACACACTAGTCTTATCTACTAGACTTCACGGCACTCTGTATGAGTGTTTTGTTTTTGCCTAAATACTGATAATGTCAAATCGCACATCGTTAAAACAACAATTACTAATTAATTAATAGTCCACTGCCCCAAAATCTCTCATATGACCAGTTTTGTCTTTGATTTTTGGATAGCTCTAAAAAGGAAACTCCCTGTTTCCACAGACCAGTTTCAATTCAGATTAATAGTCCACTGCCTCAGTGTGTCACTCAGTCAGCTTCAAGACGATCTGATGTTGCATTACAAAATAAAAGCCCTCCAAAATCTCATATATTAAAAATCTTTCCATAATTAATGTTTTAAAATGTAGCGAAGTACAATACTTCAAACTAAATTTACTTACTTAAAAGTAAAATTACAGATTTTAAAAATTACTTTAAAAAGTAGAAGTACACAAAAAAGCTACTCAATTATAGTAACACGAGTAAATGTAATTTGTTACTTTCCACCTCTGCTTACTAGTAAAATTTTAGTCTTACTAGTAAGATTTTAAATTAAACTATGAGTAGCCATTTGATTAGTTATTACACATAATGAGTAAAAAGGCAATAGCAGCTAGTATGATGAGATATGTTACCCAGTATCAAGACTTGTCATAAATAGGTGCTAATAATTAGTTAAAAGTAAAGTCAGAATAGGTGCCAGCAAAAATTGTAATACAGTGTACATACTAAATGTATTTGGTTAATAATTCATAATAATATTTACACAGTTACTTAATGAACACAATTTTTGTTTAGTTGGACACAATTACAGCTTGTTTGGAAATGACACGAGTGTGTAAAAACTCTACATTTGATGTTTATATGGGTGTTTCTATGTTTCTTTACAATTTCACCTTATATAAATGTATTTAATTTTCATTATTTGTCATTCTTAGGATAAAATGCAAAAAGTCCCATGACTTGATGTCAGCACATAATTCTGACCTCCTGGAGAAACATCATCTTCATGGCCTTGCGCATGGAGAGTTGTTTCAGCTTCTGCTTCAGAACGACCCCTCATTACTTCCAGAGGTCAATATCTATTAGACAGGTTTGCTAGATATCTCATTATTCATTCAAATGACTTTTGGAAAGTCATATCAGACTCTGGACGGCATTTGAAGCTGACTTTAAAACATCTAGATTGTATAAACATTAACTTTTCACCCACATAAGCATGTCTCACTCTGCATAAGAAGGGAAGTAATTGCAAAAGCTTTCTGCAACCTGTGTCAATTATTTGAAATTTTAAAGAACTAGTTCACCCAAGTATTTTTGGGTGAACTATTCCTTTAATATGATAATCTTCTTATAATGTGTAATGTAATTTGTACATTAAACAATGTGTGACTCCTGACGTTTTGTGATGTGTCTATTGTCTAGGTGTGCTCCCACTACAACAAGGGAAATGGCGAATATGGCAGCTGTAAATATAAGACATCCTGTACCAACCTGCACCTCTGCCTGCACTTCCTGCAGGACGACTGTAAGTTTGGAGCAGCTTGCAAAAGGGCCCACAGCTTCGATGCAAATGCTCTGAAAATCCTGAATGCCCGAGGACTCGGTCCAGAAAACATGCGAAAACTCCACAGACTTTACAAGACCAAGTTACTGATTGCTTCTTCAGCTTTCAAGAAGAGTGAGACAGGTGAATGAAAGAAAAAGAGTTTGTTTTGTAATTTAGCACATTATTTTGCACTTAACAAAATAGCTGTAGATTGCTGCTGTGCTTGTTTTGTTTTTCTCCTCCATGTCTTATTTCATTCTGTTTTCTATCTGGACAGTAGCTCTACCTGCAGTGAAAGGACGCACCAGACACAAATCCAGTAGCTCCGTCAGTGAAGCGGATCACAATGAAATCTGTCTCTTTTTCATACGCACTGGATGTAGTTTCAAAGGTGATTTCACTGAATAAGCACATATCCTTAATGCAAATCACAAACAAGAGGTTTTCAACCTTGTGATTCATAATAGAAAATACATGCGTGTTGTATTTCAAATATATATATATATATATATATATTAATCACCATTAACAAACTATGCTGTGAGCCTAATTTTATAGTTTTATAGTCTATATATAAATTATACAGGTTATTTTGTGCTTAAAATACGTAAAATACACCAGTGCTTCAAGGTCTTTTCCTGATTCTGTTCCCCTCTCTACTTACTTCCTGTCCTCCTCGCTCACTGTTCTGTCTAATGAAGGCAAATATTCCCCAAAAATAATAACTTACAAAATATATGAAATGTATGCTGCAATGTGACCTGGATGGAAAAGTGAACTCACAAGTGGTAAATATGAAGAAGTATCACTGAGAGCCCCAAAACAGCTGGTAACATTTTCAAGCATTGTTCATGTAGACCACCAGCCAGCATTATAAAAGTTAACTAAAACTAAAACCATTATAAAACATGTGACTTGAAATGACATAAATGTTAACAGAAATCAAATAAAACTTACATTAATTTTACTTCAGCTAAAATGATCAATTTTTACACAAATTAAAGTGAAAATGTAAAATCTAATTTGAAATATTAATAAAACTAATAGTATATCAATTATACTAAAATAACACTGCAGCAGCTTAATTCTGTTACAGGAGGGCATGGAGGCACAGTAACTATGGTATATAAAAATGCGACCAACAATGGCTGAGAACCCCTTGAAGTTAAACAAGAAATATTGTGTTTTCTTTACCTTCCCATTATTTATGTTCCTCTAGACAAGTGTGCCCGTTTTCACCACCATCTACCCTATAAATGGCAGATATTACAGAAGGATGGGATTACGTGGGGTGACTTGCCAAATGAAGAGGAGATTGAGAAGACGTACTGCAGTCCGGCTAATGTTTTGTGGTATAAATACTACATACTATATATATATATATATATATATATATAAATATATATATATATATACACACACACTCAGTGGTATTTTAATGGGTTTTCAGATAGCATTCATATTGCAAATCTATCATTCCATCACATCCCAAAGTTACCGATGCCACTGCAATAATGCACTGTCAGCTGTGATTCATCTACTCTGTGATAGCAGGTGTCCAATAAGAGGAACTGTTACTGGGACAAAATTAGTCATATTCAGCTGGTCATGTGATCTCAATATGTCTTCATGTAAATTAAAATGCTTTTATTATAAACTTTTTGTATTTATATGCAAAACTTAACTTTATTATAAAAGGGGAAAAAAACAACAACATTTAGTGCACAATTAAATATTTGTATTAGCATGTCTATCTGAAGTGGCCAGTAATTGTATAGTGTCTTGTCTTGCCTTTTTAACACCGTTTTTCCATATCTGTTGTGTTCTCCATGTTGCAGTATTACTGAGAGCAGCACAGGGCATCAGGTAGTGGACTTTATGTCAATGACATGTGGAGTGTCAGATGTGCGTCGACTGTCCACAGCATCTTCTGTTACTAAACCCCCTCACTTCATTCTGACCACTGAATGGATCTGGTACTGGAGGAATGACAAGGGAGATTGGACAGAGTATAGCAAAGGGGTCAGTGACACATTTTCAATATAATACCTCTCAGAAGCAATTCTAGAACCTTAGTTTGAAAAACCATCTGTGATGTTACATTTAACATGAAAAAATCAGTTAGCTTTTAACTACATTTCACGGCAGTTATTGTTTGAATCTTACAGGAAGATTCTAAACTTGTGGCGTCAGTCACTTCAGAAGATCTTGAGAAACAGTACCTGGCTGACAATGAAAAGGAAATCTCATTCACTTCACAGAACCATCAATACATCCTCAAATTTAAAGGTACTTAAGTGTTATTACTGTTAACTAAAACATTTTTCTTTTCTTTTGTGAAATAGTAGATGAAAAAATTAAATGAACATTAGAAATGTTGCTTTTGTTAATGCATTAAACAAAATAATTTTAGTTTTTTAAATTATTAAATCTAAACCTAAAATAAAAATAAATAGAAGCTAAAAAGAAAAAATAATGTCAAAAGCACATAAAATTATGGCAAATAATTTTCAGAGATGTGCCAGCAAAATCTGAAGTACAAAACTGAAAGAGACGTTAGAAGACGACCACGTTTTGTTTCTGCCCAAGATGTGAAGAGCAAAATCAAGGGGTATGATGTATTGTACCATTTGTCCATTACATACACACACATTAAACAGGATTTATCTGTTGTTCAGTGCACTTTAGTGTATTGTGTTTTAATTAGAAGTGAGTCTCCAGACAGCTCAGCATCTTCTTCTGTGGAAGTTCCACCTTACTGGGACAAAGGAGCTCTTGATAACTTCACATACAAGGTATATAGTCCAATCACACGGAGTACAGGAAGTTCAAGTAGTTATTAAGCACTTTGGAAATCAATTCTGTATTGTACTTAGGCTTATAGATGAAGATCCATACTTTTTTCCAAAGCCAGTTACAGATGAGGAAGATCAAAGTTTTTACATTTGTTGAAAAGCATCAGGTACCAACAGTCACCAACAGTCATTTGTAACATAGCAATACTGAATTTCTGTTTCCTCAGACTGTTCCTCTGCAAAGCTCTTCCAAGGAATACCAAAGGGTGAGCTCAATGTTTAGTAGAACACTGTCCAGAAGCATCATTCACAGGATTGAAAGAGTGCAGAATCTCTCTCTCTGGAGGGTCTTTCAGTGGTACGTTTTTTTTTAAGGTTTTTTTTTTTCAGAAACTTTATTTTTTTCTCCATATAGTTCATTTGCACAAGGCCATTACATGCAGTACTTCAGCTATACTGTATGTGTATCAGTCATATCATTTTGATCTTCAAATAAATGATGCTAGAACTTTTCTCAGAACTAACTGAGCCATTTTTGTGGGTGTATGCAGTCCGTTCCCCTCAAGATCACACAGACTTAGTTCAACACATTATCTATGAATGTCTTCCTTGAACGTGTGATGAGAAAGTAAACAAATACTTAATCTGAAAAATATAGCTATTTTGTGTCATGTAATATGAATGTATTAATATTTAATATGAATATTTATATTTATATTTAATTATATAAAATGTATTTATTATGCAAACATAATAAAATAATGTATTGTTTAATATTAATATTTATAAGTCTGGCTTAAGTGCGCAAATACACTTTGTATAATGTACAACGTACACCTATTAATAAATATTTACATTTTTAGCAGATACTTATCAGTAGTATTTTGAATATGGTACACTCTATTTATTAATCTGATTAATCCATTATACCATGTTTTTTTCCTAGGCAAAAAGAACAGATGAATAAGAGAAATGGAGGGAGTGCAATTGACCAGCGTTACCTTTTCCATGGTACAGATGAGTCTCTCATAGCAGCAATTTGTGAGCAAAACTTTGACTGGAGGATCTGTGGAAGTCACGGGACACTTTATGGGAAAGGTATTTACATATATGTATAACAGTTCTTGTCATGTAGCCAACGATCAAAGAGTTATTATTGAATGCTTTCCCAAACATTGCACATTCTTGAATTATTATCTTTTTTTTTTATGTTTACAGGCAGCTATTTTGCCAGAGATGCTTCATACTCTGACAAATATGCAAAATCCAGGAACGGCAAGACCAAGAAAATGTTTGTGGCACTGGTGCTGGTGGGAAACTTCACAAGGGGTAACAATACTTTAGTTCGTCCTCCACAGAAACCCAACAGCCAAGGCTTTTATGACAGCTGTGTTGACAATGAGACTAACCCAGCCATTTTTGTTGTGTTTGAGAAATTCCAGATCTATCCTGAGTACATCATTGAATACTCTTAATTTGTATAGTAAAGGTCTCCTTATTTCTTGAAAGTCCTGTTACACAGACGATTTTTGTTAACATCATTGAACATAACTAAAATCTACAACTCTTGGGCATCTTCTTTCAAGTAAATTTTGTTGGGATTACGTAATGGGTAACCGTGTTTTATCATAATTAATTTTACTAATAAATCCTCTGTGACACACTCCACTGTGCAGTAAAAACAAAAAAAAGGTAAAAACAAAATAGCAGGATTTTATGTAGAGGTCTTTATGTATTAACTGTGATTGTATTTCATTGTTGGCTATTGGACTGGGGAGGGTTTTATATAGCCAAAAGTTCACCACTAACTATCAATCAATAAATAATCAATTTTATTGCACTAGATGAAAACAGTATGAAAAGTAAATGATTTAGTTACAATTGTATGAATACTGAGCATTACTCATGACCAATTTATTTAGATTATGTAATTCATGTTCAATGTATTTTAATGCTGAATAAGGTAAATGGAATTAAAGTACTGATACTGTTACAAACTATTATTTTCATTATTGTAAAAATGTATTTTATTAGAAATGGGTGAGGTTGGATCAAGTCAGTGAGTTAAACTTTAACTTGAATTTTTTTTTTTCTTTTTTTTACAATATTATTAATAATAATCGGATCAGTCCATTAAAAAAAATCAACAACAAAACAAAATTGGCTACTTCTCTCATGAATGTGCTAAGAAAAACTAGGGTGGATGTCTACAACTTAAATCTCGGTCAGTCTGCACATCAGTCTCTGAGCTGGTATTTGACTTTGAACCTTTGCTTACTGTTTCCACCCGTCTCATTCCTGGACCTTTGGGAAAATGCTGATATGCAAAGAACAGCACAGCTATAAGCAATAAGTTTGACAAACAACCAGGAACGATTTGCAGCATTTAATACCCAAAACAAAATCACAGATTAAGAGACAGGCAAAAGGAAGCAGGACATTTACCAGGAAATCACAGATATTGTACATTTTCTAGTCACTGTGACCTCTAGTGGTTAAACTGAGAAGTGAAGTCTTGGAAAACGCCTTTTCTGACCAAGAACTGTCCCTTTTTCCAGTAAATTGGTTTTATTTACCATGACAAGCACTCAAAGAGTTGTTCTTCTGTCAATCAAACCTTTAAACGCTCTGTTGTTTAAAGCTCCCGAAATCATAACATTTATACATTCCTTTGATGTGTGAATCTAAGATGCTTTGTAATTGAAGACAACTACATATATTCTGACTGATAAACTATCTTCGGACTATCTATGGACTTTCTTCCATTTAATTAGTTGCATTTACATTTAAGGGACTTGCATTTCATTGGCTTCAGTAACAAAATGTGCATTCTGGGTGGTTTCTTATAGTAATGATCACTCTATGTTGCTGATCTGAGGTGAGAAATATAAAGACTGATAGTGTTCACTAGAATAATATCCACAGTATGTACTCTGTGATGCATTGCTTTGTGTACATCTGTGCCTTAGTTGTAAATTAATAGTGTTGAATTGCATTTCATTTAAATGAGTAGCACAGCTACATAGTTGTTTAAACTTATGATTTAAAACACGATTTAGTTGTCAGGTGATTCCAGAATAAGAGTTTAGATTTCTAAATAATTTGATTAGAATTGATTAGAATCAGACTGTCCAGCTGACTACTAAAACTCCATCAGAACTCATCCTCAAAATGCTCCCTCTTGGTGATTTTGACCAAAATACCATTCTTGGGTCCAAGGGTGGTGTGTGACTTCAACTCCAGAGGAACCTGTGACATAAACAGAAAATATAGACCATATCTCAGGAAACCTCCACATTTGTGGAAAACTGAAACTTCATGCATACTACAGCTGCAGTTTTTCAGTGTAACAATAACAAACCTCAGTGTCCTCGCAGGCCATCACGTTAAACCGCCTAAATATGTGAAGCAGAGCCATTTTAATCTCCAGCTGGGCCAATCTCATGCCCACACAGCTGCGTGGCCCCGCTCCAAACGGCAGATACACAAACGGGTGCCGGCTTGCCTTGGCTTCTGGAGTGAACCTGAGACAAATACAAAATTCATTGTGAGCATATCACACGGGAGGCATGCAAACAAAATGGACAAAGACCTGTGTGCAGCTAGTTAAAAAGATATACAGAACATCCACAGAGTAGATTTGAAATACTAGAAGATATTCTGTGAGAGATACACTACTGTTCAAAAGTTTAAGGTTTTTTTATGTTTAACAAGGCTCATTTATTTGATCAAAAATAAAGCAAGAACTGTAATATTGTGATATAGTTTAAATGAAATTTTCGATTTGAAGATTTTTTTTAAATGTAATTTATTCCTGTGATGGCTGAATTTTCAGCAGCCATTTCTCAAGTCATTTTTTATATTATTATGTTGAAATCTATGGTGGCCGAGATACAAATGCACTACAAATGAAAACACAAGCAAATACAAAAAAACATCTTCATCTGTTTGACAGCACATGTGCTGCAAATACTCACAAACACAAATACAAACATGCTGCAAAAACAGAAATGTGCTGCAAATACACACACGCCACATCGGCGATGTTTAAGGGAACTGGAACAACTTAAGTAATGAACCTTGCTGGGACATGCTTATCAATGTCTACTCTGAAAGGTGAGATTTTTATTTTAATATCCTGATTATATATTTCCTTTTTTTTGGGATATTATTAGCCTAAATAAGCTGATGAAATACACAATTACTGTAACTGAAATGTTATGTAAGCTGGCTACTTTTACAACTTCCCTTACAAAAATTAACTATGGTTTTACTATTAAAATAAATAAACAGGTTAAATAGTCTATACATTATATATTTTTTTATTATTATATAAAATAGTATAGTTAATAGCAATGCATATATTTAAACCGTAGTAAACTACCATAAACACTAACCATAGTTTAACCATGCACTCTCAGAAACAAAGGTACAAAAGCTGTCACTGGGGCGGTACCTTTTCAAAAGGTAAATTTTTGAACCTATTAGGTTCAAATATGCACACTTTAAGTACTAATATGTACCTTTAAGGTACCAAAATGGACCCTTTAGGTACAAACATGTACCTTTTGAAAAGGTACCGCCCCAGTGACAGCTTTTGTACATTTATTTCTGAGAGTGTGGTATGTACAACTGCGTTTATATAAATGGTAATCAAGAAGCAAAAAAGACAAAAAAAATTGCACTTTTAATATAATAAAACCATGGTTAATTTCCGTAAGCATTGTTGGGGTCCCCCTTGTGGTCTGTGCTACTTGCAGTGCGTTTTTGTGTTTGGTTGTGTTGTGAGTATTTAGAGCACATGTGCTGTCAAACTGATGAAGATGTTTTCTTAATTTGCTGGTGCTTTTTCTATTTGCATGTGTTTTGTTAAGTTTCAGCACGTTGAGCTCTCTCGGCCACCGTAGAAAACAGCTGTGCTGCATTAGATTTTGATTGACGCATATTGATTTTATTCAGGACTCTTTGATAAAGTTTAGACAAACAGCATTTATTTGAAATAGAAATCTTCTGTAACTTTATAAATGTCTTTACCGTTACGTTTACTCAATGTAATGCATCCATGCTGGCTAAATGTATTAATTTCTTCCCAAAAAATGACTTTTAGACAGTTCACCTCTCTGGGATGAATTTCTCAGGTTCGGTCCAGTGCTCTGGGTCATAGTGAAGGTAACCTGCAGGTATTTCCAGAGATGATCCTTTAGGCAGTAGCTGGCCATTCACCACAGTGTCTTGATGAACATCTCGTGCTACCCTGTGACAATATACACAAAACCCACATGATATTCAAGACTCACTCTGGGAAAAAGTGCAATGCTAGCCCAAAACCATTTTGCTCTATTTCTAATAGATGTGTTTCCAAGTAATTAAAGTCTAAAAAGGTTAGTGTTACTAATATTCTCGCATGCTTGTGGTTCTGTGCATGTGACTGAACCGGTTATGAAGTAATACCTGAACGCAGGTGGGTAGAGTCTGAGAGACTCGCATATAACCATGTCTAAATACTTCAGCTCTTGGACATTAGAGTAATCTGCAGTCTCCTAAAACAGAGAATCAAACACATTAAAATGACAACACAAATCCTGTACTAAAATATTTTTACAGTTACCATATATGGCCAGTAGGTGGCAGCACAGCAGCATAAATATTTAGGTTTACAGCACAATCCATTCTTCTCAACATAACATGGCTTTTAAAACATTGGAAAAAAAAATCTAAACAAAGCCATTTTGTACTACATTTGTTTTATAGTTTTCTTTGTGATCAATATTTGTAATGTCTTTTGAAAAAGCACAGATCGCAAATCAAATTAACTATATATATATATATAGAGATGCCTGAGAGCTGCCTAGAGTATTCTAAAATAATGTATACACACAAAAAAAGCCTTTGTTTGAACTGAAATGGAAGCAGACGCAGCCCAGCAGGCAGTGCTAAGCAGTCTATCACTACATGGCTCTGTGAAAATAGGGGTCAAGGCATTGAGCACGCACCCGTACAGTTCTGCCCACATCCTCTGCCTCTGAGACCCCCAGACATGCAATGTGGGCATTATAAATGACTAGCTGCTCTCAAGTCACTCTGTTCCACCAGTAAAAGCATCCGTTGCACAGATGAGAGGATGCAGCGGGGCGAGAAAAGGGGCAGATTCTGGCATGCTGGATACATCCTTTACAGGCGCCCACCCCCCTATTGTCTGGCTACACTGTCAGCTCTCGTCGGGCGTCACTGTGGTTCCAGTGCAGAGTGACATGGCGGTGATGAAAAACTGTGAGGGGCAGCACTTTGTCTTGCTGCAGCAGACAAGCTGGTTTGAACAGTGATGTCCTTTGACAACAGACTCACCATGAACTGAGGTTTTCTTAGATTTAACACTGTGAAGACTTGTAATTTCACATTCGCACAATCGGAAGTTTCATGTAAGGCTGAAAATGTTAACTGAAGCTTGTGTTTGAGCTGGTCACAAGAAAAACGTGTGTCCACATTTAAAGTTGCAGCAAAATTTCACAAGCGAAATCCAATCATTTCATATCTGCATGATCAGGAATTTTGCGTGAAGCTGGGAAAGCTCCAGATGGAGATTTCGCTTGTGTTTGAGTTGGTCACGCGACAAAAGAGTTATATTATTTTGCTATTATAATCTCCAAATACGGCTAAGGTCCCTCCTTAAATGTACATTAATGGGATTGTTTTGCTCAATAACACAATAGCATATCTCTCTGTAAGAAGCTGCATGATTTGAGGTATCAATCATGTCCATAGCACAAACTGGAAGTTACAGTATGATGATTGTAAACATCAGCAATAATGATGTTTGCCTTCACAAGGACTACTAACAATTGACTTAGCTATGGTGACCATGGAGAATTTTTGTATGAATACCAGCACTGCATATCTAACATATTTTACTCCATCTCGGCCCAAAACTAAAGTGCAATCAATATTTACCTTTCTATGCCATTTGTTTCAGTATAAAAATGCTTTTTTGATACTTTTGGCACAGCTCTGTGTTATTTCAAACATTTCTTTGAGAGAATGTGAACTATTCACCGTATCGCTGCAGAAAGGACAGACCCTCGGTTTATTCTGACTCGCAGCCTCAAGTATGACTAAATTTAACTCCGCTGAATGCACACTGATGCCTCTAAAATCACAAAGCAAGGTCAGACGGCCCTGTAGACAGGCCAGCCAATTTTTCATGTCTCGGTTGAGTCTCTTTTTTCATTCTTTTTTTATGCTTTCATCAAACAAACAAACAAAAGCCCAGTGCAAAAATTGATGTCTATGATAGATTGTGCACAATGTTACTATAATGCATGTGTGATACCTTCCTGAATGCTGCTTTATTAACAACTGATCAGAGACTGCAGGCAATTTTGGGTCTGAAGTGGTCAAAGAAGAGCTCAGATGAACCCAGTACAAATGAAAGAATATGTCAGACAAGGTAAAATCAATCTGCTTTCATCTTGTGAGCATATGGGGGAATATTTCTGGTTTAATAAGTGTCCTAAACCTTGTTTGTGGACCAACACTTGGCTAAGCTACTGTAATAAGATCACCCATCATAAAGCTCATGGTGAAGAAGCAAGGCATTCTGGAACTAAAATATGGCAAAAGCAACTTCAATCCTTGTCTAAATATGTTTACAGTCCCCTCGCCCTCAAACACGTTGATTATTGGCCCTCTTTAGAGTTCAAGACGTGCTTCAGACGTTACCGTGTTTCTAAATTCACAACAGACGCGCTCTGAATTTAATTGCATATTTGCTTGTTCTCATATGGCGACAACAAACACGTTCCGCTATGCAAGTAACCTAATGAATTCTCATTAAGTATATAAAAAAAAATCACTTAAAAAGTAACAGAACATATCATTAAAATCCAAAGGGCCGTACCGTTGGAATTAATAAAACAAGAAACGCAGTCTCCGCGGAAATGCTTTGACCTAAAAATACTCAAACGTTTCCTTCAAATTCATTTCAAGAGACAAAAAAAGCCTTGCCGTGTTCAAAGGAGCACCCTGCTAAAACAACTCATTTCCCTGCATATTTCTGTGCCCCTTGGTATTAATATCAGCCTCTTTTCAGCAAATGAGATTCATTTCTCTTGCGTGAGTGTGTGTGAAGTGTTCGCAGGCCTTGGAGCACAAGCAGCCTGCCTCTTCACGTCTGCCCGTCTCTCTTATTTATGCTTCTGCCTTCATTCACGTCATAGAGGAGACAGGCAATCAATCAGTTCTTGAATTTTAGACATTGAACCAACCTCCTGTTTACGGATAGCTGTCCACGATATGTGTGCATTCATATGTGATGGGAATTTTTTTGCCGAACTGGATGAGAATATATAGTGGACATTACATCAGTGGTCATTAAATGGTTTTGCTTCAGAATGCAGATTTCACATTGGATGTCCAATGGCAACCCAGTTACAAAATCTAAAATAAAAAAGTTAAAGCCATTAAAAACCATCATATTAACATAAAAAATTACGATATTTATTGTCAAAATATTGTGCAGCACGGCTGTTTTTAACATTGAGAATAAAAAGAAATGTTTCTTGTGCATCAAACCATCATATTAGAATGATTTCTGAAGGATCATGTGACACTGAAGACTGCTGAAAATGTAACTTTGCCATCACATGAATAAAATATATTTTAAAACATTTTAAAATGGAAAAACAGTTTTTTAAATTGTAATAATATTTCTATATTTAAAAAAAACAAAACAAAAAACTGCAGCCTTGGTGATCATAAGGGACTTTTTTAAATGCATAAAAATAAAATCTTACTAACCCCAAGCTTCTCAACTGTGTCTTATATCTTACAGTTATATCCTATAGTTATTTCCAAAAATTTTCCTTGCTGTGCATGGCCTTTTCAAATCCACAAGTTGAAAGCCACTTATTTACATTACTGTACTGTATATCTCTTTTCCATTTTAGGCACTTTGTAAATGTAGTCCTTCGGTTCTATGGGAAAATGCAGGTTGAAGAGTTCCTACGAGTTGGGAACGGCTAATGTGGCTTCTTATCTCACCCATCCCTCAAGGTTTCCACAGAAAGAGCTATTTGTGGTTATTGATAGTGATGGAGGCATGCGTGTTCAGACAGGAGATGCTCAAGAGTGCCGTTAAACACAATGACTCTCATCTTGCATTGTCTTCTGATAGTGTGGACCAGGTGCAGATAGGCAGATGTTTCTAAAACCACAGATATGCATAATATCAGTGAATCTCAATAGCACATTCAAAACCAAAAAAGAACAGCAGCATTCTGAAACAAACGGAATCATCATCTTCATTCAGAGTCTGAGTATGGCTTTTCATTTTCTGGCTTCATCAAAGAGATTCATTAATTTCATAGCAATATATATAACAAAAATAGTGCTTCTCCATTCAACAAAATTAACAAGTTTTTGGCAGTTTAGAATTGACTTAACACCTCTGGTTTCTTTCAAGCCCGGAAATCAGCCCCCTGCAGTGACTATTTCCTTGGCCAAATGGTTAATTAGGGAAGCTAATTGCAGGGAGTGTCACAGACATTGATTGTGCTCTTATCAACTGGAGACAGCCTATGTCAGAAGACTGTGGGCCGGCTGTATGAATGATACAGGCCTGGCCAATGCCTGAACTGCAGAATGAAGGACAAACAATGGGCAAACTAATTAAAAATGCCTAATTAAAATCACCTGAGCAGAAAATCAATACTTTGTCATGGTCTGAATAGTTGACAGAGGAGAATTTGTCCCAGCTCCAATCACAAGGCATCTGCAGGCATGGAAAAGTCTGGAAATTAGACAATTTCGCCTGACATATTGATGTATTTCTGAGTGAAACTGAAGATTCACAATAGACTATGTTTTGGGAACTGAATAGATCATGAGAAGCGAGTGCTTCGTATCAGCATGGAGCCAGACCTGAATGTGAGTTGTATGTGGAGGCTAATTTTTTTCTTTATAGAACATGTACCGTCTAATTTTATTTATTCTGAGCAAAAATAATGACCACTATACTTTTTTACCATTTACAGAAGACAATCTTTGCCACTGTCTTTCAAACCACTAGGGAGCAAGTTTTTAATCATTTAATAATAAAATCTAGTATGATCATATTTTCTTGTATATATATTTCACAATTTTTTTCCCTTCACTATTTAAAAGTAGACACTTCATTTGCATTTAATATTATTTCTATGCAGAGCTGGGTAGATTACTTGAAAATTGTAATCCATTACATTACACAGTTTAGGTAATATAATCGCTACTTTTTGATTACTTTTAGATTAGTTTTGACCTAACTCATTTATCATATTGATTTAAATATATATTGTACCGTATTGATATAAGAATTAAAAAACACTTACTAAAAAAATGTATATATACACACATAATGCTGCCACATAAATTACAGCTCCATGGATTTTGATGCAGTTTGGAGAACAAAATCTACCTTCTGCAACACAATGGTGGGGAAACAAACAATAATACAGCCACAGCAGATGGACCTAAATCTACACAAACCAAAACCCAAATGAAACACACATTTTTGCAATAACGCTGGCACTGTGGTCTGTGATTCTTGCATCTGATTGGTTCACATTAAAAAATGAGGTTTCCGTGTACACTACCTTTTAATAATGCAACAGTTCAAATGGTTTGAACTGTTCCAACCCAATGTTTAGAGAAGTGTCGAGAGAATCCAGACTGAAAATATCCAATCTATAGAAGGGAATTCTGGGTAGTGGTGCATCGCCGTTTCATCCACCAGGATTGGGCTCCATCAAGCCTGCAACCCGGCCCCCGGCCCCATTACACTCCCCCTCACCGCTGCCCATTCGGCTAGGCCATGAACCCACCGTGCGTCTCATCCATGTGCCTGATGCTCATTATGTTCTTCACATGGCCCTCCTGTGTATGTCTGTGATAGAGCTATTACGGCCCAGCGGCCTTCGGATTTAACCCCCACCACACACACACACACACACACACACACACACACACACACACACACACACACACACACACACACACACACACACACACACACACACACAGGACACCTTTTATTCAATTTGACTCAATGTGCAGGAAAATACAGCCATAATGGACAATCAAATGACAGGTCATGAGGCTCCCTGCCGCAAAAGCAATTATGAAGGTTTTTTTTGCCATCATGATTCTGCCAGGGAGTGCAGCTAAAATGCTCATTACGCTGGATGCAAATCCACACGCTTTCGGTCACCTTTGCCTCTGCCAGACAGGAATGCCTACGTTCACTTATTATGCAAGCATTGCAGTCTATTAAATTATTCCACGTTTCTCAGAGAGTACAGATTGTACCTCCATGGTTATTGAGGGTGATGTTGAGGACAGGTCATGATGGTTGACTAGTCGTGAAACAACTGTAAGAATTACAGAACCTCAGACACTTTGAACTTCTGAGATGGACAACACAAACATGGTGTATTAACATACAGACATCTGTTTCCACATCCCACTGAGAGAAAATGCAGGAAAACGCCTCTCACACATATGCATTAGTTCCTTTTCATCCCCTTCCTTCCCCTCACCCATCCTTCCCTTCACTCAGCTCACTCAGAATGGTCAATAGTAGAATATAATGTTCTACATGAATGCAAGTGATATTTACAGTCATGTTTGGTATCATTTAAATTGTCTCAGGGCGTCTGGTGCAATGGTCTCATTCTTACAAGAAGTAAACTAAAAGGTAATACAGATCCTAAGAGTCTAGAGATATTTTGCACACTGTAGAGGGCGGGTCAGTTCCCAGTGTCTTTCATGCAAATTACCTTCCGTTCCAAAAGGTGATAAGGTGATAAGGTGTGTACTGACATTTGTGGCCAGCGGTTTAGACATTAATGGCTGTGTGTTGAGTTATTTTGAGGGGACAGCAAATTTACACTGTTATACAAGCTGTACACTCACTACTTTACATTGTAGCAAAGTGTCATTTCTTCAGTGTTGTCACATGAAAAGATATAATAAAATATTTACAAAAATGTGAGGGGTGTACTCACTTCTGTGAGATACTGTATATATATGTATGTATGTATGTATGTATGTATGTATATGTGTGCAAGGTGCATCTCAAAATTAGAATATCGTGACTTTTTTTTTGTAACATTTCAAAAAGTGAAACTTTTACAGTAATGGCCAAAAATATCGGCACCCTTGGTAAATATGATCAAAGGCGGCTGTGAAAATGAATCTGCATTGTTAATCCTTTTGATCTTTTATTTTAAAAGAATTCACAAAAATCGAACCTTTCATTGGATAAGAATTTAAAATGGGGGGGAAATATCATTATGAAATAAATGTTTTTCTCAAATACATGTTGGACACAATTATTGGCACCCCTAGAAATTCTTATGAGTAAAATATCTCTGAAGTATATTCCCTTTCATATTCACAATTTTGAGCACTCCAGGGTGATTATGAACATGAAATTATCCAGCCATGGTTTCCTGTTTCACAGAAATATAAATAGGAGGGAAAACAAAGCCCAAATTCCCTTAATCACCATCACAATGCTCATCCACAAACAAACTCCAGCATATTCAGTTATCAGACACGACTGGAACTTCCAATAGGACTGGCTTCTATGGTCAGATGAAACTAAAAAATTAGCTTTTTAGCAGCAAACACTCAAGATGGGTTTGGTGAACACAGGGATAAAAAGTACCCCATGTGTACAATGAAATATACTGCTGTATTTTTGTTGTGGGCCTATATTTCTGCTGGAGGTCCTGGACATCTTGTTTAGACACATGGCATCACTGATTCTATCAAATACCAACAGATAAAAAATCAATAAGTGACTGACTCTGTTAGAAATCTAATAATGGGCCATGTTTGGATCTTCCAACCGCACAATAATCCAAACACAAACCTCAAAAACAACACAAAAATGGGTCACTGAGCACAAAACCAAGCTTCTGCTGGCCATTCCAGTCCTCTGACCTGAACCCTGTAGAAAATGAGTGGGTGAACTGAAGAGAAGAAGCACCAACGTGGAGCTGGGAATCTGAAGGGTCTGGAGTGATTCTGGATGAAGGAATGGTCTCTGATCTCTTGTCAGGTGTTCTCTAACCTCATCAGGTATTATAGGAGAAAATGTAGAGCTGTTAAACTGGCAAATGGACGTATTGAATAAAAGGGTGCCATTAATTGTAGCCAATGTGTATTAGAGAAACACATTTATTCATAATGACATCCCCCCCCCCCATTTTAAATTCTTATTATCCAATGAAAGATTAGATTTTTGTGAATTATTATTATTATTTTTTTTTTTAATAAAAGATCAAAAGGATTAACAATGCAGATTAATTTTCACAGCCACCTTTGATCATATTTACCTAGGGTGCTGATATTTTTGGCCATGACTGTATATATATTCTAGATTCATTATGTAAAGTAAAACATGTCAACAGTTTCTTTTGTTTTAATTTTGATGATTAGAGCTTACAGCTCATGAAAGTCAAAAATCCAGTATCTCAAACCAGTATAAAAATATTTTTTTACATTTTGCATAAGACATGTTGAGTTGTTATTTTATATATATATATATATATATATATATATATATATATAATAACTCAAGAACATGTCTTATGTAAAATTGCCCTAAGAAATGTGTCAAAAACCTCCTTAAAATAATTTACATTGTGAATTAGTAAAAATATGTATTTTAGTATATCCCTACATGCTATACAGATATGTATAACACATGCACGCTGTGTTTGAATGAAGCCTAACGATGGCAGGTAAATAATAAAGCACATTTTCATTGCCACAGTGTCTGCGTCATTTGCATATCCCCCCCGAAGTCCCAGCGAAGGTGGTTCTCAAACAATGGCAAGCATCCGATAGCTGTTGACATTCGACACACGCGAGGTTGAGGTGCAGCTGACTGCTGGAGGATTTGTTATGGTTGCTTAAATCAGGCACATTACAAGTCTCCTTCCTTCCAGTCCCAAGGGGCCTTACATATTCTCCGGCCCTTCTACAGTGGCAGCAGTGGTTTGATGACTCCATCTGCTCCGTTCCATTACACATGCGGCAGAGATCGAAACGGCCGACACAAAGACCAAATAACAAACAAGGGAGTCATATCGCTCCTTCCACAGTATCAACATCATAACGACACAATGGAGGCATCTGTTCGGAGGAAACTTAGCAAAAGTGCCTCTTTATTCTGCATGATACAATGCTGGTTGGTATGAAAACCCTGTTAGGAAACATTGCAAGGGGCCTGATGAAGTGGACCGTGACTGTTTGTGCATGAATGCACATGCCTTATGTGTTTGTGTATGCGTGTCTGCTTGAGAAGTCATTTGGGACATGTAGAGCACTTGCAAAAGTACAGATGACCTGCTGCCTGTAGGTGGGACTGAAATATCTCGGTATGAGGACTCAGTTTGACGTAGCTCAATCCTTCTCTGCTTATACCGCCCAGGGGAAAGAAGGAAGCGGAAAGAGAACGAGAGAGGGGGAACGTAACAAAGAGAAATCCTGATGCTCTCACTTTGTCCTTCCTTCTCTGCGTCCAGAGGGGGTGTTTCTGTCTTTCTCTCTGCTGTCTTTAACCTGAAGCACAATAGAAGCGTCAGGCATCACCTTAAGCAGTGGATAGAGCGGCTCAATGCGTACATACTTGTGCAAATTAATGTCTGATCTCAACATTTTCTTGGTTCAGTAGCAGTTTATAGAAACTTTAAAGCTGATGTCTGTAAAATTTGAATGCTATTCCAGTTTAATGTGCAGATATTACTGTTAAAACTATCAAAAGAGTACAGTTCTTCATAATAGTCTATGTTGTGGCGTCTAAATTTACTTGCGGCATTTAAAACAACTGAGTCAAGTTTGTAGCATTTTAGCAGGCTGCATTTATTTGAATAAAAATACAGTAAAAACAGTAATATTGTAAAATATTTTTAGAATTTGAATAACTGTTTTCTATGTTAATATATTTTAAAATGTAATTTATTTCTGTGATGCAAAGCAGAATTTTCAGCAGCCATTACTCCAGTCTTCAGTGTCACATGATCCTTCAGAAATCATTCTAATACACTGATTTGGTGCTCAAGAAACACTTCTTATTATTATCAATGTTGAAAAACATTGTGCTGATTATTATTTTTGTGAAAAAGAACAGCATTTATTTGAAATCTTTTGTAACAAATGTCTTCATTTTTGTCACTTTTTTTAAACAATTTAATGCATACCTCCTGATTAAAAGTATTAATTTCCTCCAAAAAAATAAAAAATACTGACCTTATATTTACTACTTTTTTTTTTTCCCCTAAAACTGGCCATTTATCAGTTGTCAGCCATAACATTATCTTGTAGTACAAGTATGTGTAGTGGATAATAATGCAACATATATGTTCACACAATTTTTACTGGAAAACAGCTATTTGAAATTATTATTTGAAATGGTAAAAAAATTAATAAAAATTTGACTTTTGAGATGACACTACCAAATTCATACACTAGATGGCACAGTACATAAGTGTCAGCATCTTGCTCAACTAACGCTGTGGAAATCTAAAACACAATAATACACCGCACATAGAAGGACTGGTTATAATAGTGCCTTTTTAATTTGTCTACATACTTTTTATTGATACTTTTAATACATTTTCTCAAGCTCTGTCATCTTAGATACCATTTTTAACTGAGCTTTGCATACTAGGATCACATCCACAGACCATACATGTCATGTGGTCTCTAAATTTTTAGCCAAAATGTGATATCAGAACAAGTGCACTTACAGTACGAGTCCTTAAAATGTAGTCTTGGTAGCCAGCTCACTAGGTTTTGTAACACTAAACACCATGAGCCTATTTTAGCCTGTCTCTCCATCTATTGTTCTCTTCATGGATCTGCTCACATGACGCATTAAAATGAAAGATACAAACAGCGTAAACCACACTAGAAACACATGCACGCTATTTACGCTCATTTAAGTAAGCAGTGTATACATAATTTCCTAAGTTCCAAATCCGAGAGGCGAGGCTGTTGCATTAGCAATGAGAGAGCCAAAAGCCACATCAATGGGAACCGACAGAAACAGCGCTGTGGTTCCGGAAGGATCAAAGGCTGTGTTATTGAATTTAGCGGGGGAGAATCAAGCTCTTTATTCAGGTTTGAGCTCTATCAGGGAGGGGAGAGGAGCCCATCACTTGCTCTGAATGAGGGAAAGAGCCGCCTGGAGGCCGAGCCTCAGAGGAACGTCACCAATGAATTATTCACAGATAGGAAAGGCTAGCTACCGGCTGCTCTCCATCCCTCCATTTCCTTTTTGCCATCTTTCTTTGCTATTTTCACCGTGTCTCTGTGCAGCATTCTTTATGTGATTATCCTCTTTTCATTATTTCCATCTTTGTCACAGGTGCTGAATTGTGCATTATGACTGTGAACCACCAACACATGCTCTCTGGATTTTCATTCTCTCTCTTCCTTCTAACAACACACTCTGCTGTCCAGATCATTAAAAGTATAATTCACGCAAAAATGAATTCTGTTATTTCACTCACCCTCATCACGCCCCATATAGCTGACTCTCAGACTTCAAAAAGGACACAAAAGCACCATAAAAGTGCTTTTAAATGTCTATATGACTCTTGAACTATATTCCAAATCTTATCCAGTGATATGGTAGCTTGAGATTGATAGATTGAGTTCTAAATTGTATAAATTGGCTATCGTATGACTTCAGAAGTCTTGGAATGCAGCGAATAGACCATTTTTTGGTGCTCTTATGACCCTTTTCAGTACAAATTGTAACATGGATAAAAAAAATAAAGTCCTATTAGTTTGGAATGACATGAGGATAAGTAAATTTTCATTTTTGTGTGTCTTCTATGTACATTTGTCCGCATCTTTTATTTACACGAATCAATAACTTTTACATCAGCAGTCATATTATTTTAAAGTGCCCCTATTATGGGTAATAATAAATGGTTCATATTTTTTGTTTTTGGGAGTCCCAACAACAGGTAAACATGCATGCAAGGTCAAAAACACTTTCATTGTCTTATAATATGCATTTATTTTTACCTTACTTTCTCAACGACCAAACCATTCGCTCAACGAATTCATTTTTCCAAACCCCTCCTTTGCGTGACGCTAATCTGCAGTGATTGGTTGATTTCATTTCCATTACATCATGCCTGTGATGCCTGATAAAGCAGCATTCCTGAATGCATCCCGTTACCTGGGAAACCGCTATTTTTACCACTCCAAAAGCGGCACCTAGTGGCAAATAATGAATTTGCATTTTCATTCAGACCAAAGCTAAGAGACCAACAAGTGGGCGGGCAATATGCTAATGTTTCATGTTGACCTCAGTATGAAACGGCTTGGGATTCGTTTTAAAAACGACTAGTTTCAATGATTCAGAGTCCACTCTTTCTTTTGAGAGACAATAACTTTATACAAGGTGCACTTTCAGATTTAAAACTTTGCAGGATGTTTTCATTCACTTAAGAGCTTACACACTGCATGTAAAGGTCATTTAAAAAAAAAAAAAAAAAATCCATAATAGGGGCACTTTAATTGTATTATGACCATGAGATTTCATTACATTTGACAACTGGGAGATGCCATGAAAAGTAGGCTCATGTTTCAGTGTAAATATACGCTTCCGTTAAAGTTTTTGGTCGGCAATTTTATTTTTATTTTTTTGGAAAGAAATCTAAATATTTAGCTAGGATGCATTAAATTGATAAAGTGACAGTAAAGACATTCATAATGTTACAAAAGATTTCTACTTCAAATGCGTCTGAACTTTCTATTCATTGTAAAATTGTGGGGGGGAAAAATGGTGTTCACTAAAAAATTAACGTAATAAATGGTAATGATAAAAATTTCTTAAAGGGTTACTCCACCCCAAAATGAAAATTTTGTCAGTAATCACTTACCCTCATGTTGTTCCAAACCCGTAAAAGCTTTGTTCGTCTTCGGGACACAATTTAAGATATTTTGGATGAAAACCAGGAGGCTTGTGACTGTCCCATTGACTGCCAAACAATTAATACTGTCAAGGCACAGAAATGTATGAAAAACATAATCAGAATAGTCCATCTGCCATCAGTGGTTCAACCGTAACGTTATGAAGCGACAAGAATACAAACGTAGATGACGTATCCTTGTGGCGCGGCTGACACAGAATAGCGTACGCAGTTAGCGCCGTTTTGGAGAGTATCCACTGAAGGCAATGCTGACGCAGAGGAGACGAATTGTTTAATAAAGTCGGTATTTTTTTTTTTTTCTTTGTGTACAAAAAGTATTCTCGTAGTTTCATAATGTTACAGTTGAACCACTGATGGACTATTCTGACGATGTTTTTTATACTTTTCTGTGCCTTGACAGTGTTAATTGTTTGGCAGTCAATGGGACAGTCACAAGCCTCCCGGTTTTCATCCAAAATATCTTAAATTGTGTTCCCGAAGACGAACGAAGCTTTTATGGGTTTTTTTGGTGATTAATAAGTGATTAATGACAAAATTTTTATTTTGGTGTGGAGTAACCCTTTAATCAGCGCATATTAGAATGATTTCTTAAGGAACATGTGACACTAAAGACGAGTAATACTGCTAAAAATTATTTGTACAAATATATTACAATAGAAACATTATTTTAAAATGTATTTTTAAATAAACATTTTTTTAAAAATCTGTTAATATGTAAAATAGTTCATATTATGGTTTTTACTGAATTTTGATCAAATAAATGCAGCCTTAGTGAGAATTCTTTGAAAAACACTGAAAAAATGAGAGAAAAACTTTTGAACAGTAGTGTAATTTACCTTTTTCCTTTTTTATTGGGGTAAAATATGGCCCAAACATGTTTTCACCCAGTTTTATCTCTAGTCCTGAAAAGTAGAGAGAGAGAGAGGGGAAAAAAACATGTATTTGTCGCCTTCCATCCTTCATCTCTACCTCTCTTTCTCTCTCTCTCTCTGTGGGAAAGGTCTTAGCTGGAAACGTGTAATTTTGCTCAGTTTCTGGCCTCTTTGCCCCCGTCTCCCACCTCTGGATGACTCATTAGGTAGTGCTCCGCTTCAGCTCCCTGTTATTTATGCAGATAAAAAAGGCAAATTAATGACGGGCACCCGGGGAGGCACCACACAGCCCGGGAAGGGAAAATGAAAGGCTAGAACGGCAGAATGTGTGCAGCCGGTGACACGTTCGCCAAGTCAGTAGAGCGAAGCATTTACATGTTTGCCACTTAAACTGTCCCAGTGGTAAAATCAAACTGGAAAATCGATGACAGTAATTCCAGAATTCACCCTTGACATATAGCTTGTTAAGGTCACGAGCGCGTAAGCGAGAACTGGTAATTTATCACAGTCACCTAAATGGATTGTTAAAGGGATAGTTAAAGTTTCTGTTGTTATTCACTCACTCTCATGTCGCTACAAACCTGTATGACTTCAAGTAGAACAAAAAAAAAAGAAATTTTATTAAATGTCTAAGCTGGTCTAAGCTTTACAGTGATCAGGTGCTGTAATGATTAAAAAAAAAAATCAACAAAATAAATCGAGTTAAATGAGTCAGTTCAACTTGTACACTATATTCTAGGTATTCACAATCCATACAATAGATCTGACGATAGATTCATTCATCCTAACTCTCAAATCTCATTTGCACTTCAGTACAGTCACATGATAATTGTTTATGAGATATAAAAATCTGGTGTGACTGGTCTTGAAGCATCATATTTGATCAAATGATATTTGATAGCTACACTCTTAAAAATAAAGCTTCCAAAAGGGGGTTTTCACAGCAATGCCATAGAAGAACGACATATGGGTTTCCCAAAGAACCTTTCATTAAACGGTTCTTAAAATAACTTTTTGTTTTTTTTCTTAGTGTGAAGAACATTTTACTAATCTGAAGAATCTTTTTTTTCCACTTGAAATAACCTTTTGTGCAATGGAAAGTTCTATGGGTGTTAAAGGTTCTTGATGCCAATTCTTTTTAAGATCGTATAAAGGAGAGAAAATTGTTCATTTCTGCAGGAATAAATGCCACACAGATTTAGAATGTGATTTAAGGACCATATTTCGCGGAACTATCCCTGTTTTGCATCTTAAATGAGCTTTAAATTACTTTTAGATTTGTTAAATATGATTTCTCACCAGAAACAGTTTGCGGCTCTCAGGTAAACACCTTCGACGTTGCACTGAAGTGGTTACACTCTAGTGCATTTTAGCACAAAACACTTTGAGCGCCCTCACGCAGGGTGTGTGAGGAGAGTGACATTTGAGAAGCTTTATAGAGCGAAACTGAGAGTGGTGAGGGGCGTTTAGAGAATAAAATCACTCTGAAGGAGGAGCCGAAGACACTTTCTCTCTAGGCTGAACACGAGAGCGCTGATAGACATTATAGCAGTGGGCTAGATGAGACTGACCTTCAGTATACACTGGGCCAGATGTCTTTGTGGATGGATCCCCAGCTGCTCGATATAAAGAGAGTATTAAGTTATTGCCGGCTATACAGTCGACTTAAGACGCGAGGCATCATGAGACAAGGCCAAGGCTGAGCTTGAGTTTTATTGTGCTGCTTGTAATGCTCACTGCTTTTATAACTTCTGTCATAAGCTTTTTTATTTGAAAACTTCACGGCAAGTGGGTTTATAAACAGCTCTCCGGTTTATTTTCCATCCCGAGAATCCTGTCAGCTAACCTCAAAATGTAAAGTACGACGAGTTAGCGTGATGTGTTCTTTGCCAGATGCGTTGCATAAGAAAGCCATCAAGTAAATGATGCATTATCGCGAGAAATCCCTAACAGGTCTGTGGTAAAATAAAGAATAACACGCTCATATTTTTTCTATTTTCCTAAGATACATTTGACTTTTACATAATAAGCTGGCACGCATGTCTCTACACAATCTACAGAACTTAAGATAAACGATCCCCCTAAAAGCTCCGCAGACCATTCATTCACTCTGAAAAAGACCCCGACTTCCAGAGAGGAGAAATTGGAAGTGGAAAGAGAGTGCTTAAATTGAAAGAGGAGCAGAGGGGGGAGAATGATGAAGAATGAGCGAATGAGATGAAAGAGTAGACAGAAGGACGCAGAGCTGAACTAATGCCGCGTTTGATCCCTTTCTCCGGTGGGCGGCTGCCAGGCCCCAGCTGCAGGTATCAGGATTCAAGAAATGCAGGTTCATGAAGACGCTGTTTAAATGTACGCCATCAGAGAGAAAGCAAAGACATGAGAGCTCTGAAAATACATCATGAAATAAGAAACACTGTGGCTGATGGATATGGCAAATGCCAAAATGAAAACAGCTTTCTATGTTTTCTGTAGAATGTTGAAGTGCTGGTTGTTGGCACACAATGTTATCAGCCAAAAACTGACACAAATATTTATATCAACTAAAATTAAATGCAATTTTATTAAAGTAGTAGTCCCCTAAGGGTACACTACACAACATGTACTAAAAACTAGTGCCGTCAAACGATTAATCGTGATTAATTGCATCCAAAATACCCCCATAATATGTGTGTGTGCTGCTGTGTAACAAACACATGCATGTATATATTTAAGAAAAATTCTGTTTATATATTAAATATATTTATACATAATATAAAATATAAGAATATAAATATATAAATGTATATGCATGTAAATATTTCCAAAATATATACTGTATGTGTGTGTATTTATATATACCTAATAAATATACACAGTACACATACATATATTATGTAAACAAAAACGTTTATTTTGGATGCGATTAATCATTTGACAGCACTACTAAAAACTGAATTTTTTTTCTTTTAATTGTTTTTAAAAGTTTCACGTACAGACAACAACGTTGTCAAATGATCCTCTTTCACATGGGACCCTCATTTCACATTTTATCATTCATCAGGCAAAAAAACCATAAGATCAGTTAGAAAAATAATAGCACACCTTTTTAAACCAAGTCAAATGATTTGACGTATTGTTCATGTTTGTAACTCAAATGTGGGACAAGCTATGCACTGAAGTTCACAACTTAAGGTTAGCGGTTTGTCCCTTAAAACCCTAACTATAAGCAATAATAAGTCTTAGCAAACTCCTCTAAATATTGAGTATATTCTCTCCACTCCTTTATTCTCCTGTCTAGTAGATTATTTCTTGCACACACATTTAATACACTCTTTATTTTCACGGATTTCATTAAAACCATATTATGTAGAATCTTGCAAAGTGTTTTGTTTGAGACGGCAGAATCTCAGACTGTAGGGAAGTGTGATCCCTTGAGATAAGGGGGAACAAACATGAAAAAGCAATGTGAGAGAGTCGAATCATCCCCCCAATAACGTACGCTGATTTAGAGGCTCTTCTTCCCACATCTGACCCTCCTCCTCATCACCATCCAGCCTCTCCAGCGCTTTGCGGCACAGATTACGAGGTTTCAGAGAATCAATCAAGAATTCCTCTCTGTCTCTCTCATGAGTATGCACATTATGCACAAACATAAGACATCCAATCAGCAGAACCACCATCACTGCAAACCGCCGCTATATTTATAGAGGAGAGTAAATTATCTAAGCAGATATACTGCAAACTGAGCGCTTATAAAGTGCTGCAGCTTTTCTGAATTGTTTAAATGTAACCCATCTGGATGTCTATTTATTTAGTGGGCTTTTCTAAACCAAGTACCACTATACATATTTAGGGTTGGGGTTTGTTGAAATCCCTAGCACTATTAACATGCTTTTTAGCTTGTTGAGAAAAGTTGTAATGTTAGTTACAATGTAAATTTTTTGTAAAGCTGCTTTGCAATGATTTGTATCGTGAAAAGTGCTACACAAATAAACTTGAATTGAATTTTCTCAGGAATTCTTTAGATTTACATCTTTGGTAAGTAAATGGAAAATATATTGAGAATACGGTAACACTTTAGTATAGGGACCAATTCTCACTATTAACTACAGTAGTTGCTTAGTAGCATGCATATTCATAGCATGTTGGCTGTTCATTAGTATTTATAAAGCACATATTCTGCTTGACCATAATCTACATCCTTAATCCTACATAATACCTAAACTTAAAGGGATAGTTCACCCAAAAATGAAAATGTTAAGTACATTTTAAGTAGGGTAACTTGTAATCTGTAACTTTTGGGATAGTTCACCCAAAAATGAAAATTTGATGTTTATCTGCTTACCCCAAGGGCATCCAAGATGTAGGTGACTTTGTTTCTTCAGTAGAACACAAACGAAGATTTTTAACTCAAACCGTTGCAGTCCACGCACCGGATGCTGTGCACATGCTCAGGGCAGTTGGACATAGTGGTGTATTAGAGGTAAAAAATGATAAAAATACTGTTCAGTTTCTCGCACAAACTGATCGTTTCGTGTCTTAGGACATCAATGTATCGCCACGAGCCGCAGGGTTTAATTTGGATTTGTCTGTGCATGTTTTTTTTACTCTCAAAGATTGTGTGCCCATTGACTTGCACTATAGGACTGACAGACTGCAACGGTTTGAGTTAAAAATCTTCGTTTGTGTTCTACTGAAGAAACAAAGTCACCTACATCTTGGATGCCCTGGGGGTAAGCAGATAAACATCACATTTTCATTTTTGGGTGAACTATCCCTTAAACAACTACCTTACCATCTATTAATCAGTGTTGGGAAGGTTACTTTGGAAATGTAATAAATTACAGATTACAAGTTACCCTACTTAAAATGTAATAAGTAGTGTAACTTTTCAATTACTTTATTAATGTAACTGATTACTTTTTGATTACTTTTCTAAATTTCTTATGTTTTCAACAGTTAATCATTTTCAAACATGTAAACCAGGCAGGGTTAACTTTACAGTAGTACAGTTCGAAATCCTTCATCACTTGAATTAAGATTATAATATTTTCATTTTAAAGGAGACACTGGATGCCAAATATCTTCATTTGCATATAAATTAGGGATGCTCCGATCAGGATTTTTGCAGCCGATACCGATTTCTTGTCATGGTGATCGGCCGATACCGATGCTGATGCCGATTCTGATGCGTCAAGCTTTATATAACATATGTAATAATGTTATATAAATAATCACAAAAATTATTCATTATACAGTGAACAGTTTAATATTCATTTAAAATGGTGTTTATGCATAACATATGCTATATCCTCTAGTATTTTAATCTAAAGCCAAACGCGCTTTATTCAACCATGCCCTTTCTCTCTCTCTCCGGACGCGCCGGCAACACGTTTAAGAGCTGCGATGACACGGTTATTCTAACAACAACAAAAACACAGTGAGCAGCAAAAAATTATAGATTACTTTCACTAAAACACAGCAGAAAACAACAATGCTGCAAATATTGTTATTTTTCTTTCTATCTATATTTATCTATCTATAACCTATGACTCTTAGTATTCAAACCAGATGTGACAAGACATTTCTGATGTACATTTAGCGTTATTAATCTGTAGGCTAAGAACATATATATATATATATATATATATATATATATATATATATAAATAATTGTTGTTAGATGGCTAGGTTGAAATTACAATTTTGAAACTGTTATCTTTCTTTTCTGCTCAAGATGAGAATGTTTTGATTATCCATGTTATGCATGTTAGAGAGAGGACAAAATAAATAGAAACATTTAAACTCCAACATGGAGAAGTCTTATGTAACTCATAAGGTTTAATACTGTCCAATAAGACTGAAGAGGAAAAAGAACTAGAAACATTTAAACTACTGAAAGGACAAAACGGAGTAGTTTGATCACGGTTTATCCACGGGCGCTGGAGGATCGCGGGTGGATAAAATAAATCATAAATGATGCAAATATTAAGGAATTTTTTTAAAAATACATCAGGCAGACGATTTAATTTGTGTGTTTTCGCCTGATCGGGAATAATATATATAAAATATATGCGCCGTGGCTGGTATAAACACAAGCACTGACTGCAGCCGCGATCAGCTCCAGGTCCCATGGAACGCATGCAGTATGTGCAGATCAGCTCTAACGTCACTGAATCTGCTGTTAAAAACTGAAATATCCATTCAATCATCATGCAAAACATACACGACAAATAAGGAATTTTTCATAGTTTCTCAAAACATTTTCACACCGGCAATGACACGACTGCGGCGCCAAATCATTTATGTCCCCACGTGTCATGTACGTCCTCATGCATTGACGTCATCAAATTGCGATCAGTGTGTGAGATCGGCCAAATGTATGAGTACCGATCAAAGTGATTATCGCCCAATACCGATCTCCGGCCGATTGATCGGAGCATCCCTAATATAAATGTGTCTTGGCAGTGTGTGGATACAGCCACCCTACAATGATAAAAATTCACTGCTTTTTTTTTATCCCCCCAAAACCTAAACAGTCTCAATTATCAAGCCATTTTGATTTTGGAGTGAATAACCAGCGCTCTCTTCCACCTTCAATACCATGACTGAGGTGAGACCCTTGAGCAAGGCACGAAACCCCCAACTGCTCCCCGGGCGCCGCAGCAATATGGCTGCCCACTGCTCCGGGTGTGTGCTCACAGTGTGTGTGTGTGTGTGTGTGTGTGCACTTGTGCACATTTAAAATTATAACAAGAAATAGTTTAATAGCTATGACACTGTTTTTGAAATCAAATCTTTGCATAGCTATGACAGGAAACACTGGAATCTAACAATGCCTTAGAAAAAAAAAAGTTAATCTTAAAAAAAATAAATAAATAATAAAGCATATACATAAACCCATATAGGAAATATAAGAGTTATCAGATAAGCATGTTATAAACTTCTGAAACAATGGTGTTTCATATTTTAGAGCAGTCACTGCAATTTATGAAAGAAATCAATTAAATCTGTATGTGGGAGTGTGTGTGAAAAAAATCTGATGTAACCCCCTTTGTAATCCTTAACATTTTCATAAGTAACTGTAATTTAATTACACATTTTTTCTTAGTAACTGTAACTAATTACAATTAATTTTATTTTGTAATTAAATTATGTAATTCCGTTACATGTAACTAGTTACTCCCCAACACTGCTATTAATAAAGCGAGTTACGAATTAATAGCGAGAACTGGACCTTAAAGTGCCCCTATTATGGGTAATGAAAGGTTCATATTTTGGTTTTGGGAGTCCCCAACAACAGGTTGACATGCACGCAAGTTCAAAAAACACTTTCATTGTCTTTATAATATGCATTTATTTTTACCTTAGTTGCTCAACAACTCCCAAACGATTCGATCAACGATTCATTTTTCCAAACCCCTCCTTTGCATGACGCTAATCTGCAGTGATTGGTCCGAGTGGTCATTTCATTTCCATTTCATCATGCCTGTGATGCCTGATAAAGCACTGCTTTGTGTACAGCCGTTACCGGAGAAACAGCTATTTTTATATGGAATAAAATCACTGTCAAAAACCGCTCCAAAAGCGGAACCTAGTGGCAAAGAATGAATTTGCATTTTGATTCAGACCAACGCGAAATGTGTCCACAATAAGTGGGCGGGCAATATGCTAATGTTTCGTGTTGACGTCAACATGAAACGGCTTGGGATTCGTTTTAAAAATGACTTGTTTAAGTGATTCAGAGTTGACAGAGACAATAACTTTATACACGGTGCACTTTCAGATTTAAAACTTTGCAGGATGCTTTCTTTCACTTAGACCTGTGTTACACCATACAATTAATTACAATTACCACACAATACAATTTTATCCATAATAGGGGCACTTTAAAATAAAGTGTGACCGAAAATAGGCAAGTTTCACAATATTCTCTTTTTCTACCTATCATTAAAAGTTTTATTAGATGTTTAAACCTGAAAACAACAACATTACCACTATGCAAATCAATGCAATGAATTAACTGTCAAATTTGATCAGTTTTAACTTGTTTAATTTTTTGTGCAGTTTTACACCATTTTCCTCTGAACTTTGTCATGGACGCCCAGCATCTTCTCATGGACCCCAGTTTGAAAACCACTGCTTTATGATATAGCCTACCCATTATGCCTGCTTGGATAAAGCCCACCCATAAAAAAACTTGTTTCTTTTCCAGTCCTGTAAATTTAATCAACGGTCCTGACAGTAAATGGTTTCTGAGAAATGCACTGGTTTATGCAGACCTTCAAAACTAATAAGAAACAACAATCCAACCCACTAAAGAGAGAGAACAAAGACAAAATATATAAAAAAAGCATTTTCTGAATCATAACAAAATTTTGGGCACCCACAGCAAAACTCATGACAAAGGACTTTTGAGAAAAAATTGAAGAGAATGTCAGTTATTCCACAAATTATTTGTGCACAGCATGAAATAAAGAAGCATTCTCAAAATAACAATGAAATAAATGTTGTTTTCCAAACATTTAAATCCTGACTCACGTGTCTGCTGAGGAATTCATCCACTTCCTCTTGGAGTTTTTTCTGGCACTCTGGATGGAGCGCTAACAGGTAGCATGTGAAGGCTAGCGTGTTGCTACTCGTCTCATAGCCGGCCAACAGGAAGATGAAGGACTGACCGATAATCTCATCCTCCGTCATCATTCTCTTCTGCTGAGCGCGCTTGGTGGACTCGTTGTCCAACCCCTGTTCGGTGCAAGCCTGTTCATCAGCATCATTGACCACATCAAAGTGCTCCAAAGACAAATACTTGCTGCTGGTCCTGGCATCCAGCATCAGCTGCAGGAAGTCTCGCCTCCGCTGAAGAAAAGCAGATCATGAACATGGGTGGTTGATACTGAGGAATGATTAATTAATTTGTTCGTTCATGGCCATACCTGTTCTGGGGGAAGATCATCTCTCTGTTTTATCATCTTCTGAATACATTTGATAAAAAAGCTGTTCATCTCATCTCTTGATTTATTGGGAAGGAGACCAGCAAGAGGCTGAAGCAGAAATGGAAACGCCACTACAGCAAAACCAGGAAAACGACACAGTCAAAAAATTGCACTTTTTCCTCTTACTCCTATAATAAATATGCTAATCGTAATATCAGCATAATGAAAATTAGTTTCATAATATCATCCGTCGGAAGCACTTTCCAAGCTGTGATATCCTTTGTA
The DNA here is from genome assembly GCF_012432095.1 of Onychostoma macrolepis. Taxonomy (NCBI): domain Eukaryota; kingdom Metazoa; phylum Chordata; class Actinopteri; order Cypriniformes; family Cyprinidae; genus Onychostoma; species Onychostoma macrolepis. Next base: position 8,093,987 of record NC_081172.1, on the reverse strand, counting down.
CAATAATGAGACCGAAATGAATGCTGCCTGCATTGAGTTCTGGATGAGTGTTGGTTGAACCTACTGAAGAATATCATGAGGGGTCTGAAGAAGGTGAAAGCGAAGAACTTGGAGGCGTGGTGCACAAAAGGGTCATCTGGATTGTTTTGAGAGTCCACCTGCGTACCAAACGCCACACTGGAAATTACGTCCATCGTGAAGCAGCCGAAACACCTGCAAAACAAACATGTTTTATATTATTAAGGGCTCTGAAATAATCAGAGAAACAGATGTGCACACATATGCTGAAAGAAACTCGTACTTGTGGATGTTGAAGCTGTTACCAGATTCAGCGTGGCTCTTCAGGTTTCTCAGTAATGTCTCTGTGGCCGTGTTGATGAGGGGAACCATCTGCAAAGCGAGTATTGTGCCCACACAGATATCAGAATCAGTAAACACCACAAACCAATGCAAAGGAGTTAGATTACAACAAATTGCTGCCGAGCCAATAACAAGGAATAAATGCAGTCTAATGCGTCCTCCTAAAAACTTTAAAACAAATAATGAAAATGGCTTGGTTTGGTCGGATATAAAGATGTAGGCTCTGTTGATGGTACAGTATAATTCCTTTTCCCCACATCCGTTCTGAAAAGCACAAGAGGCGAGTCCATTAATGGTTTTTGATCCCAGAGAGCATGATCAATGGGAAAAAGGCTCAATTTTATGATCTCAAGAAATGAGTGATTAATTAATTGATATATTTATTAAGAACAAACCACAAAACGGTTTAACACCATGAACTATTTAGTTTCCATAGAGTAAATACTGCAAGTGTAACCTTACAAAAAACTGACAGTACAGTGATCTTTTGTGAAAAGTACCATGGTATTCATATTAGGATTCCCACACTTTTTCATTCATGATTTTTATGACGTTTCTAGTTCTACAGTTATTATTTATGAATTGGTTCAATCAACTGATTCAAAATAATGATTCACTCACAGAAGTTTGTAAACAACTTTTATTCTTTACTTATCTCTTAAATATTGATATTAAAACATGAATTAAATATTTTATAGTTGAGCACATTAAAAAAAAAAAAAAAATCAAATATTCCAGTTCATGAACAGATCTTCCATATTGTGCATACATTCAAGTGTAATGGATTTAAAAAAAAAACAATTGTAGGGCTGGGACTTGGTTCTATCCATTGGTTGTTGACTGGATTTTGATGAATGCAAGTATGCAGTTGATTTTGGAGAGATGGGGTTTAAGCGGACTAAATTACTGGATAAATCTGGTATACGACATATATTTTAAGTAAATGCTGACTTAATTCCTTTCCATGACCTTGTTTGATATACTATAATGCTGAACAAATATCATATTAATATTCTATGGTATTTACATGGTGTTCCAAAGAACACTATGGTAAACTTTGTGTATGTGCATATAACACATATACACTGCAGTACAACATCTTCAATAACATTTAAAATCTTGAGGACATTTTTATAATAACACCTCCTAAAACATTTTCATTTCTATTCAAATTGTATTTCTTTGTAAGAGGCTGAAAGGAACCGACTACACAGCTTGGCCTGTTTAGTTTGGTCTATTCACTCACGAGCAGAAAACCAGAAATGACACAAAGGGCTCGAGACAGATTAAGCTCTAGACGCACGATTCTTGGAACTGCACTTCTTCACACCTCTGTATCTCAGTGAGATGAGCTTGTCCATGCTTGGTGTTCAAGGCTATGGCTTTCCTCCCTGACACCCATGACTGCAGCCGTGATAAGCCAGCAGCTCTTACCAGACCTATTGATCCTGTCTGCTCAGGAGGAGAGAGCGAGAGAAAGAGATACAGGACTAGTCAGTATAAGAGGAAAGAGGGATGTAGAGAGAGATATAGGAAGGAAGAGGACTGTGAAAAAGAAAAGATGCTGTGTACAGGCTGTTCTGTCCAGATCAAGCCAGTGATATCAAATCAGCATTCAATTATTCTGTTAAATCTGATTCTCATCTTGTTTTCTTATCAATTCTGTCTTATAGTTGCTCTGCTAATAGACTACTTTACACCAGCATGAATTTTAATGCTAGTCAAGCCTGGTGAGTTAGGGCAGGTTGCACAGGTGAATTGAATGTAGTTATTAAAGCTAATCTAATTCAAGTTAGTAAAGTTAGTTGAACAAAGTAGTTTTGTTGGTTGAACAAGGTAGTTTTGTTGGTTATATTAAACCAGCATTACCAGCAATCAAAACAGTCGATTCTAATAGTTTGATGTTAGCATGTGGCTAACCTAACACTAAGCAAAACAATACACAAATATTTGGTAAAATAATAATTATTTTTTTTTTTTAAAGAGAACTGATTTCAACACAATGCTAATAATAATTATTATTTCTTGAGCAGCAAATCAGCATATTAGAATGATTTCTGAAGGATCATGTGACACTGAAGCCTGGAGTAGCTAATGGCTACTGAAAATTCAGCGTCGCTGAAATTCACAGGTTTTTACTATATTTTGATCAAATAAATGTAGATTTGGTGATCATAAGAGACTTCTTCCAAGACCAACCCCCAAATTTCTGAACTAATGTCCCTTACAAAAATTAACCATGGTTAATTAAAACCAAAAAGCCATGATTACTGTAGTTAAACTATGGTAACCACAAATTAACCATGGTTTTGCTACACTAATCATAGTTTAACCATGGTATTTGTAGTAAAACTGTGGTTATATAAATGGTAATCAATATGCCAAAAAAACATGGTTACTAGACTTTTATTATAATAAAACCATGGTTAATTTTCATAAGGGGTAATTACATGCAATGCTAATGATTTCCAACTTTTTGGAACAGTCGTCATTTCTAGACACATGATCCCTTAAAAAAACACTGTCTATGTAGGCAGCTCGGTACAAGTCTTGAAACACATTTAAAATGATTTCCAGTCTTGATTTCTTCACAAACATGGGATTTCCAGCATTTTGCATGTATTTTAGACTACAAAGCATTAATTCCTTGAAGTCCTACAAATGTAACTAAATTGTGTCTATATAGTCTAAGCAAAAGATTTGTTATTGAACACATTTTGTATTCACCAGTGGTCAAGTTATCTCAGTTTTACTGGAACAAATTACATCTCCGTGAGGCCATACTTGGTGGTAAATAAGATGAATGGGTGGGTGTGTGTGCGTGCATGTGTGTGTGTTTGTTGATGCATATTGACTCCGTGCAGGCAGGCAGATGAAGACGACTGGAAGGGCTGATGGAGAACGACAGGAGCGATGTCTACTGTCTCTTTCTACCTTTACACCACAGCTAATGAAAATCAATACAGGCCGCAAGTGCATGCCTACAATTTTTGCACAACTTGGAGCTCAGTTATACATTAAACATTCAGGCTCAAGATGAATGTTGATCCCGATTTTATTTCGCATAATATCCTCTGCCAAATGCAGCTACTATTTACTATTTAGTGGAACGTCTCGATACTGCGGGTTTTAAAATGCAAACACGATGGCTTTGTTTACTGTAATTAAGTTAATGGATGTGCTTTAAGACACAGCTCCGAGACTTGGATTAAAGCAGACTGTAAAGACATTTATGAGCTCATTAGAAGTTTGTGTCTTTGCCACTGTGCAGTATATTTCTCTCCCACACTGTGTTCAGAGATGATGGATTGAGAGTGATGTGCGCGGATTTCTCCTGAATGATGTCACACCGTGCCGACACACTTTAGCTTGGGTGAATGGCACTCCACTGTTATGGTGTCTGTGTGTGTGAGAGAACAATCACTGTTTCTCCTCTCACAGCAGCACACACCTCTGACATTCCTGATGGACATGTTTACCATTTCAGCCAGAGAATGGAAATGACATCATTAATGGATACTGGTTCATAGCTAGACATATACATACAGTTTGGGCCAAAAATATCAGCGCCTTTGCTGCAAATAATGCAATATGTGCAATGCAACTAATGCAAGACTGTTTAAAAAACACATACCTGTACATAGCCAGTCAAAATCTTGAACTGAACAAAACTGAACAAATTAATCTTAATAATTATGATGCCTCATGCAGATTTTGATCCCTACATTTTTCCCATACTTCCATTTGTGCTACAGTTTTGAGAACTTTACTATTAGAATATTCTAAAATGTGTAAAAGAGTTAAATAAGTTTGTCAAAATTTTTGACATGCAGAACAAACAGTTTAGTCAGGCCTGGACTGAATCTTAAATTAATTCACTAAATTAATTTACTATATAAACATCCAATTCAATGTGGGAAAATTATATAATTTAAAAATAATATACAAATATAGTAATACAAATATATTTTAAACAAAGTTATTATAAATAAAACTATGGTTATAAACTTATATATATATATATGGATATAATGAAGTACTGAGTAATATTAATGTACTTACTATATGGTTAGGATTAGGGTTTGGCTTAGGGTTATTTGCATGTAATTATGCATAATTTATTGTTATTATAATAGTAAGCACATGTAACGTGTAATAAGGTCACCTATACTTTAATTCAGCAAGGATGCATGAAGTGATTTCTGAAGGACCAGCTTTACCGTCACAAGAATAATTTACATTTAAAATAAATTCAAATGGAAAATTAGTGATATTGTAAAATATTATTACAACTTAAAATGTTTTTTAATGTCTATGTATTTGTAATTTTAAAAGAAAAACTGTGTGAATACCAAAAGAAACAGTGTTGCATTACACTGCAGAAAAAAAGACAGTATTTTTGGCCACAACTACACACATATCCCAAAAGTCGATTCTTTCTTTATTAGGAGATGAAATCATCTGCGATTCTTGGCAAGGCTAAAAGAGGACACAAACTCACAGGGTCAGCTTCTAAGACACAGCTCACACCCCAGACTACAAGATGTTTTTAGTGGAGAAATCAACATTGACAACATAATTTAAACCAGGACTTATTTAATCTGTGACTTATTAATCCTATTCAATCATTCTGCTGGTAAATGAATAAGCAGTCACATGAGACGCAGAGAACGTTGGAGAATCGATCGTGTTCTATGATGTAAGTTGTGATGACTGGCGCTTCAAAACATGTTAGCAAGAGGACAAACGGCAATTAACTGCTGTCATCCAAGACCTCCCCATCACTGTTATCATATCTCTTAGCCAATCACAGCGTTCCAGCACGGCCAATTATATATTTTCAGCAGACAGCTTCATGTGTTTTTCTTCATCTCAATGATGTCATGTGAATTAAATCCACTGTGTTTTTCTCCTCTCTAAGAATGATGTGCTAAACTTTTTTTTTTTTTGGGGGTTTGCGACCTCATCTTTCACTCGTCTGTCTGTTCCTCTTGACTACCGCACCTCTTCCTTCCTATTCACTTTCTTCTGTCTTTCTCTGCTTTATTTCATCAGAAAAGAGTGCATGTAAAGTGCAGGGCTGTTGTAGAGGAAACACTCCTTTGTTCTCTCACATGTGACGCGCAACAGAAGAATACAAAAAAACCCAATGTCAAACTCTCTTAGCTCTTGCTTCCTATCTCTCACTTTGAGAAAACTGATAGTCTAGTATCATCAAGCTGCTCCACCTAAATGCTCAAAGAGGTAATGACAACACATTGTGCAAATAGGCTCCAACAAAATTACACAATGTGAAAGCAGCCTGATATGGCCTCTATTAACGACAAATCTCCAGTGAGACAGAACAGGATAAGAGACAGAGAAGACACACAGGCTTGTTAAGACTCTCAGATGAGGATTCGAAAGGACATTTTACTGTCAGGGATCACTGTCTTTTTAGGAACAAGATGTTCTTTGTTTTACTTTTCCAACATGTTTCTGGATCTACGTCCTGTTAACCAATCAGATTTCAAAAATAGGCAAAGAGGTGAACAACGTTCAACTATCATCCAATTAGGATTCAGGAACATGTTGATATTCTTATTGGCATTGATGGTTCCATAAGAACATCCATGGAATCTTTCCATTACAAAAAAAAGGTGTAAAGTAAAAAAAGGTTCTTTAGATAATAGTGAAATAATAGTTAAACTGTTAACTGTTCATTGAAAGGTTCTTTGGGGAACCAAAAATGGTTCTTCTATGGCATCTACTGTACACTCCTCTTATAAATAAAGTTTTCAGAAGGTTTTTCATAGCGATGCGACCGAAGAACCCTTATGGGTTCTCCAAAGAATCTTTCAGTGAACAGTTCTAAAAGGACCACTATAAAGAACCTTTAATGCAGTGGAAAAGTTCCATACATGTTAAAAGGTCTTCATGGAACCATAGATGCCAATAAAGAATCTTTATTTTTATAAGTGTACTTGAACTTGTCTCACTCCCAATGCGGTGTACTTCAAACTAACAATAAATATGCATTTGTGAAGTTATTTCCATTGATTTTTGGGAATTCATGCTTACCTGCACATCTTATGACCAGGATTTAAATCTTATGCAACTTTTTAAAACTCTTTTAATGGCTGTTATGGAAATATGAGGTCCTCTACAGGTCCAAGATTTTGTTCCAGCCTGAGCTGCACTTGATTTATCAACTCAAGGCCATAAAATGTGATTACATAACAAGAACAATCGCTTGTTAGAACAGCTTTAATGTTTGTGTAGCACACATTTAGGTAAGAAAGCCAAGCTTACCTCTTTCATCTTGGCAGCACTGAAGGTTGGTGTGAGGATGCCGCGCACTCGTTTCCACTGTTCGCCCTTCAGTATGATCAGACTGTCACTCATGGGTTTAGTCGTGCCCCTGACAATCTGCATTGAGAACACAGCTGGGGTTTACTCCGAAAAGGACATGTTTATATAAGGACAAGATTAGGACTAAATCTAAATCATTCTACCTGTTTGTCATTACCCAGTATTGTGTAGTTGGCTATAACCATGACATTAGTAGCATTTGTAGGCCCAAAACATCCTCTATGCAACTGTACAAACACCTCTAGGCTACGTAAGCACTTACAGTATACTTATGCAACCTTGATTTTACATGTCCTACAAAACATGTTCGTAATGTTCGTAATGCAGTTCGTAACGCAAGTATATTGCATTCTCAGCATTGCCACGAGAGCTGCTATAGAAGGCCAAGGCATTAGTCTTCAAGTGAGGTTTTACCATTTGACATTTACTATTGTTTTGTGAATTTTTGTGGGTGAAATCCAATCATTTCAATAGGAATCCAGTATTGTGTGGTAGGCTATAACTATGAAATCAGTAGCAGTAGCAGTGGTGATTGTTTGGCCCACTACACAATATGTGCAAACATTTCCACGTCGTTAGCATTTACACTTATGTAACCTTGATTTCACACATCGAGTTTTTAAAGCGTGTTAGAATGCAATTTGTAACGCAATGCAAGTATACTGCATTTACAACATTGCCACAAGAGGTGCTATAACAGGCTTTAGTCTTCAGGTGAGGTCACATTTACCATTGTTTGGTAAAGTTTCGCAGACAAAATCCAATAAATTCAATTGGAATCCATGCAATTGTGAATTTAGCGTGAATGTTTCGCTTTTCCCAAATTTCAATTCGGTCACACCGATTCGCCACGTTGACCAAAAGAAAGCTTCTTGTTTTAAAAGCGACATCCGTGTTAACAGTGCTTCATCCATTACTACAAATTCTACAAAAAAAAAAAAAAAAAACAGTAGTTTGAAGTAGTTACTAGCAACAGTTTGAAGAAAGCAAGTTTGCTCAAGTTTTATTTCAGATGTTGCTTTTTCAAAATGAGTCCAAAAGCAATCTAGCTACACTTAGAGTTTTTTTTTTTTTTTAAAGATGAATTAAGTTTTTGAAGATGAATTAAGTACAGAGGTTGTTTCTGCTATAGCAATTCAAAAATATCTAACAGGACACGTCTGCAATACCTCTGCTAAACATTCCCATCTGCATCTCCATATTTGCGTAGAGAATGTTTTAGAATCAGAATCAGAATTAGCTTTATTGCCAGGTATGTTTGCACATATGAGGAATTTGTTTTAGTGACAGTAGCTCCACAGTGCAACAAAATGACAGCGACAGGACAGGACACCGATAATAAAAAAATAATGTACAAATATACAAAATGGACAATATGCAAAATAGCACAAACACAATATACAAAATAGACAATGCAGTATGTACAGGTATGTTGGGTGCAAATTTGAAATGCAATAAATATGTGTTAAATAAAAAATAAAAAGTATGATAGTGTTGTGTGTTTCATGTTTATTGTTAAGAGTTCAAATGTTCATGAGATGGATTGCCAGAGGGAAGAAACTGTTTAGGCTTAACAGATGAACCACAGCAAAGTGTAAAGACCTTTCTCAGACTCTGAACTTTCAGAAAGTGTCTGTAAAAAGCTCTACATGCATCTGTCTTGGCAATTCTAATAGTCCCGGATTCATTAAAACTACTGTTGTACACTGAGTTGGCTAAGTTGTTAGCCTGAAAGTTAGTGCAGCAACCAAGGCCAGGTGGCAGAGCTTTGTGCTGGGCCGACTTTGATCTTGTGTGTAGATATTTGTGCTAACGGCTGCCAACACATACTATTTGTTTGTTTTCTTGGTTCCATGACAATCTCCTTTTTATGAGTTTTCTCCCACTGTTGGTTGTAGATGTGCTTTACGTTGAACATTTTAAACATACACACCAACAGAAACATGCACACAAACAGGTCAAGAGGTAGCTGATAAGCCCCAGTGGTGCACATGGCCTCAGTATTGATCTGGCCCTGCCATAATCGTTTACGCAGCAGGCACAGCTCCAGCAGCAAGGCCATCTCATGACCTTTGACTCTGCTTTGATACACAAGTCATGTGATCATTAGTTTCTGACCTCCTTGGACTGACTGAGTTTAAAGCTCACATGACGTGCAGTCTCAGCATTGATTTATACACACAAATACACACCTACAGTGGGGCAAAAAAGTATTTAGTCAGCCACCAATTGTGCAAGTTCTCCCACTTAAAAAGATGAGAGAGGCCTGTAATTTTCATCATAGGTATACCTCAACTATGAGAGACAAAATGAGAAAAAAAAAATCCAGAAAATCATTTGTAAAGAATTTATTTGCAAATTATGGTGGAAAATAAGTATTTGGTCAATAACAAAATTTCATCTCAATACTTTGTTATATACCCTTTGTTGGCAATGACAGAGGTCAAACGTTTTCTGTAAGTCTTCACAAGGTTTTCACACACTGTTGCTGGTATTTTGACCCATTCCTCCATGCAGAGCTCCTCTAGAGCAGTAATGTTTTGGGGCTGTCGCTGGGCAACACGGACTCCAGAGATTTTCGATGGGGTTGAGATCTGGAGACTGGCTAGGACACTCCAGGACCTTGAAATGCTTCTTACGAAGCCACTCCTTCATTGCCCGGACGATGTGTTTGGGATCATTGTCATGCTGAAAGACCCAGCCACGTTTCATCTTCAATGCCCTTGCTGATGGAAGGTTTTCACTCAAAATCTCACGATACATGGCCCCATTCATTCTTTCGTTTACACGGATCAGTCGTCCTGGTCCCTTTGCAGAAAAACAGCCCCAAAGCATGATGTTTCCACCCCCATGCTTCACAGTAGGTATGGTGTTCTTTGGATGCAACTCAGCATTCTTTCTCCTCCAAACACGACAAGTTGAGTTTTTACCAAAAAGTTCTATTTTGGTTTCATCTGACCATATGACATTCTCCCAATCCTCTTCTGGATCATCCAAATGCTCTCTAGCAAACTTCAGACGGGCCGGACATGTACTGGCTTAAGCAGGGGACACGCCTGGCACTGCAGGATTTGAGTCCCTGGCGGCGCAGTGTGTTACTGATGGTAGCCTTTGTTACTTTGGTCCCAGCTCTCTGCAGGTCATTCACTAGGTCCCCTGTGTGGTTCTGGGATTTTTGCTCACAGTTCTTGTGATCATTTTGACCCCACGGGGTGAGATCTTGCGTGGAGCCCCAGATCGAGGGAGATTATGAGTGGTCTTGTATGTCTTCCATTTTCTAATAATTGCTCCCACAGTTGATTTCTTCACACCAAGCTGCTTACCTATTGCAGATTCAGTCTTCCCAGCTTGGTGCAGGTCTACAATTTTGTTTCTGGTGTCCTTTGACAGCTCTTTGGTCTTGGCCATGGTGGAGTTTGGAGTTGGACTGTTTGAGGTTGTGGACAGGTGTCTTTTATACTGATAACGAGTTCAAACAGATGCCATTAATACAGGTAACGAGTGGAGGACAGAGGATCCTCTTAAAGAAGAAGTTACAGGTCTGTGAGAGCCAGAAATCTTGCTTGTTTGTAGGTGACCAAATACTTATTTTACCGAGGAATTTACCAATTAATTCTTTAAAAATCCTACAATGTGATTTTCTGGATTTTTTTTTCTCATTTTGTCTCTCATAGTTGAGGTATACCTATAATGAAAATTACAGGCCTCTCTCATCTTTTTAAGTGGGAGAACTTGCACAATTGGTGGCTGACTAAATACTTTTTTGCCCCACTGTACATAAAGTAAATCCTATCGACTGCATGAGAAAGTGTAAGTAATACATCAAACCCACCCTGTCATTGATTTAGCTGATTTTATGATATATGGGAGATGCTATGTGTGTGTCTGTGATCATAAATGATGATGTTGACAAACAATTGCGGAGTAAAGTGATGACATCACTCAGGAATTGATGGCCTTCAAGTGGAAACGAAAATATCGTAATAATGAGTTCTGAGCACATGAATGATAAAGCGAAGACATATTTACAAGCGCAAAACTCTTACTGCTACATGAGTTGGGAGTTATGTTGATGTAAAACATAGTGGCAAACAAGTCTTTTGTGAATGATAATGAGCGATTTTGTAAAGTTATTTTAATTTTCCAAGCTATCTCCAGAATTAAGTAGCTATTCATGAATGAGCTTGTAGAACACAAACTTAAAAGTACAGTTATTACTTTCACGGTTTGTTTTATACTAAATAAACGTATTTGTTTGTTTGTTTATTTTTTAGGTACTATGAATATCTATCAGTGATAGAAATGAAAATTCTATATAAATAAACAAAATGCAATAAAAATAGAAGAAAAAAAACAATCTATGCATTTATGCATGTATAATTTTTTTTCTTATTGAACATTTGTATAATATATAGACAGACACACACACACGCATGTATTTATGTGTGTGTGTGTGTGTGTGTGTAATAAAAATGTTCAATAAGACAAAATACACTTAGATAAGATTTGTTTTATAAACTATTATAGTATTTAATCTATAATAGTATTTAATTTTCATCTAATATGTATACTTTATTTTATTTTTACTTTAATTCAATTAACAACATGATTTAAGGTTTAGTTTTAGTTAATAACAACACTGACTTAAATTCAAGAAACAATGTATGAAAACACGTCTTAATATCTTATTCAATCTTGCCTCTCATATTTTAAGGAGTTATAGACTGTCAAAAACTAGTAATTAAAAACTCATTAAGAAGTCATTTTTGCTGTGTATGTATGCTTCAGGCTTGATAATACAACTTGAGATGAATTGCTGAGTGTGTGTATTTGATATTAGACTGTAAATGTAATGTCACTCACTTACCATTCTGTTGGGAAACTTATTGAATTCCTTCACCATCACCTGTCTGAGCATATCTGGGTCTGCTATGATCACTATTGGCCGCCGGCCTATATAATAACTGACACACACACATACAGAGAGAGAGAGGGAGAGCAAACAAACAAGATGAAATGAATAAATAACAGGGCACCAGTCAAATTTCAGGGGAATAGCAGGAGACAAAAGAACAAAGGACAAATACACACTCAGATAAAGCAGCACATCTGTGGCTGCAGACCCCGTCTTCCCTTCATATCACCGACAGGAGTACAGACACACATCATATGTGTGTGTCAAGGTCAGCTCAGTAAAGAAATTTGATGAGGCTGCTGGGTAGCTCCTTTTTGTAGTCACGCATGGCAGCTTTCACTGCTGAGATGTGGCGAGGTCGTACCGTCAAACGCTGTGAAATGGAGGATTGTGAACGCGTATATAAGTGCCCTTGCATGTGCCAGCATGAGACACCACCTTCCTCTCTAATGCAACTTCCTGTCACTTTCGCGGGTTTTTTTTTCCATCAACTTCACAGGAAATTGCAGAAACAAGCAGATAATTAAACACCTTTATTAGGCACCAATAATTGAACATGAAAGCTTTTAGGCAAATATCTGAAGCCATTAATCTAGTTCATACAAGCTTTTGGAAGCTCCTTTTTTTCCAGCAGAAGGCTACGCTTAGGTTCATTACCGTGTCCAGTGGCTGTAAAGCACATTTAAGCCCAGCTGGGACTCAGCTGGAGGCAAACGCAGCTGAGACCGATCACTCTTATCATTTACTGTACTCTCCTTTCATGTGCTGGTGTCAGCTTGGTACTGTAAAACTCAGAGCAGAGCGCATAGGCTCTTCATATCATCTTGTGCTAATGAAGCTGACATTGGCAGTCCACATGGCTCTAGGAGCAGGATGGGTTTAATTAAGCTTGCAGATAAGTGACCTATAAAACACTGATCTCATTAGTATGTTTTGGTTTATCTATGCATCTGCGCCGGCGGTCTGTTCGCAAACCAAAAAACTGTGCGAAAGAGTCTCTCACGTGCAATGCAGACTGATATACGCAAGAGATGCTAAAATATCACTCACACCGCAAAAGACCATTATTAATGTCATTTTCCAGTAAAAAAAAAAAAAATCTAAAGATTTGGTAACACTTTAATGTAAAACATTAAATTCAATTTAATGGTTTAATGTTCAATTACAGTAGTTAAAAAGTCATAATGAGAAACATTCTCAGTTTTTCATTATGAGATACATAGTCATTATTATGTAAAAGTTCCTTACTGTTGAGCTTTTGTATTTAGAATAAATTTATACTTAACTAACTCACGATAATGTTTATCATTATTATGATACAGTAAGACATTACTATGAGAACGTTTGTCATTATTATGAGATAATATATTAATACTAATGAGAAAGTATCTTGTAATAATGAGAAACTTTCTCATAATAATATTATGGTAGCACTTTATTTCAGTCTTATTCTGCATGTACATACTACGCAATTGTTATAGTAATTAAATATTTATATTTTATAATTTTTTTTTTTAAGTCTAATTGTTATGACTTAACTAACATATGATAAAGCTTATCACTATGATACAGTTTGTCATTATGAGAAACTATACTAGTAATATGAAAAAGATGATACTAATATTAGTTTCTCATTTTTACAAGATACTATACTACTAATATTATTTTGAGAAAGATTCTACAAATACTAATATTAGGCTATTATGAGAGTTTTTCATTGTTATGAGAATTTCATTGTTAAATCATTATGAGAAAGTTAAAACATTTGGAAAAAATCTCATGATGACGAACTATATTGAGTTTTCATTTTTATGACTTGCAGAATATTTTTTTACTCAACTGTGGCAGAAAAGGGCTTCCACAATGACATGCAGTTTCTTTAAAATATTTTATTTAGACATTTAATTCACACCTAAAACATCTGGAAATCACTGCATTACACTGGATATGCATCAAACAAACTGTTCTTTAGCTGTCAGCCATTGGAAAGCCCATATCGGTTGACCACTATACCAAATAGCCTCTTTCACTAGGGTATCTCACTCATGCACTCTAGTTAGAAGCCATTTCTAGATATTTTCAAACCATATCTGAAAGATATTTTTGGGTAGAGCAAAGAAAATAAAATCACACCTTCGAGAGCAAACCTTCTGCGTATGTTATATTGAGCACTCCTGCAATGCGCCGAAACGTCTGAACTTAGATGACTGATGTCTTGTACTTCGGGAATCTACAAGGGTTTTAAGGAGCATGCAGAGCACTGATATGTATTTCAAAGCTCTTTGATTTCAGTGAGAAGCTCAGCCTCTTGGATTACTCTAACTGAAAGATGTCGTAATGTCTCCTGACATATATCCACACGACTCTGAATTAGATCCCCTTTTCCGGTCCCGACACCCAATCCAGAACCCCCGGATCCCATTGAACACACATACGCACAAACGCACAAGCAGACAAAACCAGCGTCATTCTGATTCTCTTCCCCTCTATTCTGCTCATATTAAACACAGGAAGCCCAGTGGCACTCTCAGCTTTGATCTCCCTCGAGGAGAAGTCGGCCTCTCAGAAGCAGGCATATTAAAACACAATGTCTGGCTAGCGACGGACTAAATTAGAGGACACTGGGCACTCTGTGAGAGGTTCATGCTGTCTGAATATGAATGACAGGACCGTGAACAAGGGCCTCGTGTCTGATGGGTGTTATACACTGAAGCATTCGTATTAAAATAATTCTATAAATGTGGAAATGACTAAAGCAATCATGTCGGGCACTTTTCATCAGAAATATAATCAGAAAAAAATATTTTCTATTACACAGGGGGTAATGAGAAGTCGTTCATGTTTCACTTGGCAAAACAAATAGGTTTCGCATATTTGTGTTTATTAATGCCTCTGACAAAAGCTTTCCCAGATAATAAAAAAATGGTTTCTTTCAGACATCAATCTCAGATTTTTTTGAAACAACAAATTTAATCCGATTTCGTTTATATATATTCATTTGATTGACGCTTTAATAACAGTAAGAGTAAAATCCAGGGAGACTTACCCACAAATTCGTCCATATTTCTTTATTAGGTCTGATTGCGCCTTAAAGAAACCCTGTGCAAGAGCAGAAAACCCACATATCAGTATGAAAGCATATTAGAGAACATTGTGAACACATGTGGTCAGATTTATTTTAGACTGCCAAAGTTTCACATCATCTAGGCAAGGCAAGGCAAGTTTATTTATATAGCACATTTCATACACAGTGGTAATTCAAAGTGCTTTACATAAAAGGAAGTGAAATAGTCATTAAAAATAATAATAATAACAAGAAATTAAAAATAATAATTAATCACAACAATAAAAACAAAGTGATTTAAAAATTGATTTAAAAAGAATTTAAAACATTTAAGAATAGAAAGTGATTATACATAGTGCAATCAGTTCGGACGTAGCACAGTGCTCATTCAATAAATGCACAGCTAAACAAATGAGTTTTGAGTCTGGATTTAAATGTGGCTAATGTTTTAGCACATCTGATCTCTTCTGGAAGCTGGATCCAACTGCAGGCAGCATAATAGCTAAAAATCTACACAACAATCAGATTTAAAGGGATAGTTCACCCAAAAAAAAAATGAAAATTCTCTCATTAATTACTCACTCTCATGTCGTTCCAAACCCATAAGACCTTCGCTTATCTTAAGAACACAAATTAAGATATTTTGATGAAATCCAAGAGCATTCTGACCCTGCATAGACAGCAATGCAACTGACACTTATAAGGCCCAGAAAGGTAGTAAGGACATTGTTAAAATAGTCCAAGTGACATCAGTGGTTCAACTGTAATTTTATGAATCTTAGAGAATACGTTTTGTCCCTGTCAGTCTTCGACACACATTCACGACAGTACCGCGCAGTTGTGTTGCTGTCTATGCAGGGTCAGAATGCTCTCGGATTCCTTCAAAAATATCTTAATTTGCGTTCCAAAGATGACGAAGGTCTTATGGGTTTAGAACATGAGGGTGAGTAATTAATGACAGAATTCATTTTTGGGTGAACTATCCCTTTAATAGCGAAATGCCACACAACTTAAATTCATTTCATGCATTAATTATTTTAATACTGGGATTCTGTGTGATTATATTCTGCTGCAAGTATTTGCAGCATGCAAATACCTTATTAAAAAAAATTAAACAATTGACAGTAAGAGAGAAATGTGTATCTCTCTGATTTCACTATACGGACAAAAGTATTGGCACATCAACAGGGGCTTAAGTAACATTGCATTCAAATACATAGACATTAATATGAAGTTGCAGCTACACCAGCTTTCGCTCCTCCAGGACGGATTGTATTCCACCAAATTTTAAGTGTTTCTGTGGGAATTTTGAGCATTTGTGGGGTGAGGCACTTGAACTTCCAGTTCATCCCAAAGGTGTTCGATGGGGTTGAGATCAGGGCTCTGTGCGAGCCAGTCAAGTTCTTTCACACCAAACTCATCCAACCATGCCTTTATAGATCTTGCTATAAAAGACAGTCCGGACCTTGCCTAAACTGTTACCACAAAATTGGAAGCATGTCATTGTTCAAAATGTCTTGGTATGCTGAAGCATTAAGATTTCCCTTCATTTCATCCCTCTTTTACGCACCATGCACCTCAGCACTCGCTGACCCCGCTCTGTGACTTTACATAGTCTTCTGCTTTATGGCTGAATTTCTGCTGTTCCTAAACGCTTCCACTTTTCAATAATACCACTTACAGTTGACTGTGGAGTAGCAGGGATTACATTACACAACCCGAGTGGTTTCCAGTCAAATTACCATGTTTAAATTCATGGTCTTGATTACAAATGTCTGTAAATGCATACTGCATGACTAGGTGCTTGATTTTATACACCTGTGGCAATAGGTGTAGTTTAATATTTTATGCTGAATATTATTATTTTTGCTACCATTACATGCAACTTATTTTTCTGCCACAGTTTTTTAATTGATGCTTTTCAAATACTGTGGAATAAAACATTCTACTAATCTGAGTAAGAGAGATTTTATTTGTTGAACTTGCATCCGTTGTTCTCAGTGGGTGGGCACTTTTTCCAAGATTAGCACATTCTCAAACATTTGCACAGTTTTGGCATCATGTAGTTTAAGGCAATTATTTATTTCAGCTCGATCTTTTCTTGGATCCCACCATCTGTCTTGTCTGACTTCCCTGCACAATATAGATCAATCACTATGACTCCTAAAGAGGTGTTTACTATGTGAACACAGGTTATTGCAGGTACAGCATCACACTTATTTACCAGTAGGGGTCAGCACAGAGCAAAAACACAGACTGCGCTTGGCTCTCTCGAGGTTTATGGGCTCTCGGGAGGTTTATTGAGGTCTACTGAGAATATTATCCTGAAATATCCATAACACAATAACAGGAATATTATCATATCCCTATTTAGAATCAAAGAACATATTAAACTTTGCTCACAAGGCTGCTGAGATTGCATTGTTTATAGAGGCTGGTGAGATATAGTCAAGAAGTTACACAATAAAGCAAACAACGAACATCAAGTGCTGACTGCAAAACGCACACACACACATAAAGAGCACATAAAGAGCGCTAGTTTGGTATGCATGGCAGCCGGTGGCTCTGCTGTCTCTACTAATGAAGGAGTCGACAGTGCTGGCACCAAACCGTCTGCCCACCCTTCTTCATCCCACCATTCCTGTAGTCTCCCTGGTGGGCATTAGGCAGATACGTATGTGTGTGAGTGTGTGTTCCTCAGTGAGCATTAAGCAGTGGGGTGTGTGCCCTTCCGTCCTGATGTCCTCTCCTTCAGCCTTTTATTACGGTTCTGTCATACGGAAGAGGCTGCGCGTGCATCAGGCAGTGCTGTAGTGAAGTTTAATAGGAGGCTCAATTCAAACAAATGAGTTGCTCCTGCCTTTAGCTTCATTGGGGATTCATCTCGGATGGATACGATCAATAACGCCGGGTCTGACTGAAACGGACAGTCAGCGATCCTATTGGAATTCTCTTAAAAAGATTAGCCACTTCCAGTTGTTTTCAAGCACATTTATGACCTTGACCTCTGTGCAGGTCTGAACATCGTGCTGCTTCTCTTTGTCTCAGTCGCTAATAATCTCTCATGTCACTCAGAGTCATGCAGGCAGACGTTCAGTGTGTGACTGAGAGGATGTGGAGGAAGGTATGGGAGGTGCACTTTTAAAGATGGACCTATTCTATTCTATTCTGCACTCTTAAAAATAAAGGTGCTTCACGATGCCATAAAATAACCTTTTTTCTAACTGGTTCCATAAAGAACCTCTAACATTTGAAGAACCGTTCTATTTCAAAAAAGGTTCTTTGTGGCGAAAGAAGGTTCTTCAGATTATAAAAAGGTAAGAAAGAGAAGGTTCTTTGTGGAACGAAAAATGGTTCTTCTATGGCATCGCTGTGAAGAACCTTTTAAGCACCTTTTTTTAAGAGTCTATTCTATCTTATCTTTTGGGAGGACTTTCAAAAAATGCCTTTCTTTTGATTTTTACATTTACATGTACAATATCTGAAATACACTGAAAAAAAAAAAAACTGGTTTAGAAACAAAAGTTTAAAAAACACTGCAAGTAATTCATTAAATTAAATGTAAGATTTTGAAGTATAGAAAAATGCTATTTCAATGTAGAAAAATTAGTTTTTACAGTGTAATGATTCCATTAGGACTGACGCTGACAGTAGCAACTGTAGTCTCTTCAAATGAGATTAATTTATGTAGACTTTGAGATCACGTATTATGTCTGTCCAAAAGTAATAGTAATTTATTTAGAGATATTACTGGAAAACAAAGCCAAATGTACAATTCTGTTTGAGTATCTAGCTACCATATGAGTCTTAAATAAAACTCTACATGTCTTTCAATGATTCAGTGCCACAAACCTGGCAAACCAAGTAATTATTTCTTCCCCAAAAGGCACTAAATGCAACAGATCAGTTTCAAGACCCAAAAAACCTGTGCACTCAGACTCTTGCTTATAAAACATGCAACCTTATTGGATGTCGCAATTATTACCGGTTTTGTTTGCAAAATGCATCAGATATCATTTAGTTTTTAATGAGCATTTAATAAAGAAAATTTTGCTTTGCCATCACAGGAATAAATTAAATTTTAAAATATATTAAAATAGAAAATTTTTAATTGTAAAAATATTACTGTATTTTTAAATCCAATATATGCAGGCTAGGTGAGAATACAAGACAACGTTAACAAATCGTACAGACCCCAAATGCCTTAATGGTAGAGTTAATGTGGGCGGTCTTCTGTTAGTATATTTATAACCTTTGACAATGACCCGTTTTTGTACCATATGAAGTAAATAGTCTTGACACACTGGGCAGGCAGCTTTACATTGTTAACATTTAAAGTCAGCCTACATACTTTAGCTCTTTTTATTTCAAACTACCATGACAAATCCTGTTTTCCAGATATGTCCCCTATGTATAAACAGAAAGCAAGTATGTGCATGTGTGCTGGCATCAGAGAGAAAGAGAGAGAGGAACTGCATCTAGGTTGTTTAGGATCTTAAATGGACCAAATCTCATGTCTGTGAGTGTTGTATTTGGTAATGGAGTGTGTCATGATAATGTGCTGCTGTGGGTTGCGAGAGACACTGTCGTCTAGTCTCTAAATGTGACTCAATCTGCCCCGCATCCCAAACGCTTTTTGTACATCACTTCCTGTTACCCATGATCCTCAAATCACACCCTGGCATCTCTCTTCTTTTTTTTTTTACCTTCAAATCACTCCATCAAATATATATTTATCGTGTATATAAATATAATATTTATATATTTAAGTGACTGTAAAGACAAATCTTACAAAAGATGACTATTTTAAGTAAATGCTGTTCTTTTTTTAATGTTCTATTCATCAAAGAATCCAAAAGCACTGTTTTCAGCATTGACAATAATCAGAAATGTTTCTTGAGCATCAAATCAGCATATTCGGATGATTTCTGAAGGATCATGTGACACCGAAGGCTGCTGGAAATTCAGCTTTGCTATTACAGGAATAAATTGGAATAAAATATGAAATAAATGCATCCTTGGTAAGCATAAGATACTTCTTTCAACAAAGTTTCCAATTAGTCATTAGTTCTCATTTATTCTTGTTCAGTCTGGGTCATTTTTCACCAAAAATCTAAAGTGAAAAGTACATATATATTCATTTTTGTATGAATGTATTCATGAATTAATTCATTTATTCATGTGATATATTATAAAAATTACATTTTATATGAAATTTTGTAGGGTCCAATTTTAGGATCTGATGCATAATGAACACAAACTTGATTGTACTGTAAACTAATGCACACAAAACTGGAAACAGACTTTCCAAAACTAGACCGGCCAACTTTATGCAACTTCTGGGTTTTAAAAATTTTTTTTTTAGTTCACTCATCATCAATCCTAAACGCAGACTTTGCTAACATAGCCTATGCCTTACTTTCCTTCTCCTTTCTCTCTTTCAACATCTCCCTTTCCTCTTTTGCATTCTCACTGAATTTCTAACTTGAAATGCAGTCACCTGCCGCTTGAGAGGGATTGCGTCTGCATCTCTAGTGCCAGTAACACAAAATGTGCATACGGTCGCGCACACAGACCTACAGGATTTAGCTGAGAGGCTGGCCTGTGGAAGTGGGTCAGAGGATTCTGCTAGAGCAATGCTCTGGAGACCACTGTTTGTGAGACTGAGTCTGCTGACGTGTGCACAAATCTACACACACACACACACTAATACGCTCAGACAAAGGCTGCACAACACCGCACAAAAACCCACACACTAAAAAAAGCACATACCTTTAGTTCACCTGGGGAGCTTCATCTAGACACGCAGTAATTATGCATGCATGCATATTCATTTATGCCTTTCTCACTTCCATCTAATAACATTTAATCACAACGAGGAAGACATGAATTGAGATGAAAAATACGGAGAAAGGGAAACAGACAGGCAGATCGAGAGGGAGAGAAAGAAGAGGGAGCCCTGTCACAAGCGGGTGATAGAAAGACAGAATGAAATGAGTGTTGTGAACGACATGCTGTCCAGTCAACCATTACTTTCTGACAGTAACATATTGATCTGAGAATCTATTCAGCACCAGAACAGCACAAGAGTTGGAATCAAAGCTTTATTTAAAATAAGCCAGTGTACTGGTGGGGGAATTTCATTGAGAAGTTTCTTTTTTTTTTAATCTGAAGAAAATATACATTATTTTATTTTCATTAAAAAAATATGTTATATATTATAAAAATGAATGAATGAATTTTTGTATGAATTAAAAAAAAAAAAAAAACTAATTTAGGCCTGGTTTCACAGATGGGGCTTAGACTAGGATTAGGCCATAGTTCAATTAGGACATTTAAGTAATTTTTATAAATGTGCCTTAGAGAAAACATTACTGGTGTAAGACAAAACAAAGGCACTGATATATTTTAAGATCAGTCAGTACAAGTTTCTTTCAGTTGAAACAGCTCAGACTTACATTTTAGTCTGGGACTAGGCTTAAGCCTTGTCTACGAAACCAGGGGTTAATGTTTTACTTTTTAATCTTTTTCAAATAATTACAACTCATTGCTATATACAGTAAAAATACTGATTTAAAAAACTAAAGTCAGCATGAAGGCAATAAAAAATAAAACGTTCTGTGCTGTATAGTCTCAAAATAGTCTACAAAATTGTTTTTTTGCACTATTAATTTTTTTTTTTATTATTACCAAAAAAACTAATAAAATAATAATAATAAAAAAATTATAATGAAATAATGAAATTTAAAAAAAATAAAAAAGTACTGGTAATTGTCTGCCAGGACATTATCCAATAATTTTACGGTCATTTATGTTAATCCTAATACATAATGCAATGGAGTTCATAATTCAAAATACAGGTAAAAAAAAAAAAAATTCTGAAAAGTTCTTTATATTAATACAGTACATTGTGCCCTATTTTTACAGATTTTTTTAATCAAAAAATTAACATGCAATTCAAAACATCATATTCTTCATTGATATGTCCCCCATGATTTTAAATGTCATGAAAATACATTTTAATGGTCCAAAAAAAGCCTAATTTTCTTGTGTTCTTTTGATTTTTACTGTAGGGTGAAATACGAGCTGGATTTGTTCTTTTATGGCATTCATCCTTATTGGTTGCTGGATTAATCTAGGCATTTCACATTCATTTATACTCTCTCTGGAATCGAACAGCCCTACAGCATATAAAATTTGGCCTTTATTTCCTATAATCCACGTCAAATCATTATCATTAAACTACGGACTGGCAGAAATGAGAGTCATCAAGGTAGCTGTTGATTTGCTACATTATAGCTTGGGACTGAGATTACACTTGAAAAAAAAAAAAAACCAGAGCAGAAATTAAAAGTATTAATTTTGCAATATTAAACCCACCCACTCTCCCCGTCCGTCTTTTATATTATCATCGTAAAAAAGTACATCATTCAGCACAGAGGGTAATCTGTTTGGAAATCACATGGCATTAGATGTCATTAGCGGTGAGTCATCTTTAATGAACACATCTAATGAAGTGAGGCTCACTGAGAGAAATATCATTTCTCTAGCTTCGAGAGGGCGGCACAAGGTGCATACGTGTGAGAAAGTGAGCGAATGTGTTTTGTGTATCATTATGAAGTAAACAAAACCTCTTACGTCTCGAAACATCATGAGGTTCCCCAAAAACGGTGAAGGCTTTGGGTGCTTGATGCCACATTGTTCCAAGACAGAGTAAGGGGAGATGGAGTACCTATTAAAACAAAGACAAAGAGATTCAGTGAAAACATCCTTAGTTTGGAGTCAGTGTGTCTGAGCATTATTAGAAAGCCACATATGAAAAAAAAAAACATAAATAGAGAAAAATAAAATCATTGGAAGAAAAAATGGGTGAAATTATGCTGCAAACAAATAGGCAGGTGAATGGAAAATATATATTAATATAAATAAAATAATATTTTTAAAAATATTATTATATAAAAAGCAATAAATTATTTTAATATTTATTTATAAAATTATAAAATGATTAATATAAAATATTGTAGTGCTGTGTGGTCTCTCAATTAATAGGAAATTCTTAGAAACTGCATGTATAATAATTACACAAAAAACAGACAATTCGTTGTGATTAACAGACAAAAGCAATTCTAGGGTCATTGTTTAAATTCCTTGACCTGGGACAACATTAGGGCCCACTGAGTAAGGCCATACCATAGTGGGCTTCCTTTGTCACAGGGTCTAGTACAACGTTCCCAGTTGTCCCCCCTGATGACAACCCTGTGCTTTATTGTATACGGGGATGTACGTGATGGTTCCCGCAAACACATGATGACACAAGAAGTATCGGAGAGCACTGGGAAGTGCTGCATTTCCTCTGAGTATGGAAAAGGTGACCTGCATTATGCATGAGGATTACATCTGCTGACACACCAGTGCTTCGACCACTTTTAACTTGATGACGAGATGACGAAACGTTAGTGCATTTTTGACCCCTAGAAGTTAAACACCAATGTCTTAATCCACCAGAGAAAGAGAACAGCGAGTACTTTATTCAAATGTGTGTAAATATTCGCTAACACTGGTGTACTGAAACCCATTTGCAAGTTAAGAAACATATTTCTGGGTGTTTCTTCCACTATGGGCACTTTAATGTCCCAGGAGTTGATTTTTATTCAAACTTTTTGTTATATAAAGATCACATTAAACTAGTGGTTCTCAATTAAGAGGCTCACTAGAGGACCTTAGTAAACTTCCAAGGGGGCCTCAAGATGACTTCAAATGAGACAAGACAACCACTAGGAGAAACTATTTAGCTTAAAAAACCATGGCTTTATTTTTACTGTTTTTCAAATGTGTTTTAAGTATAGATGAAGGACCAAACCTCCAGAAATTAAAAATAAATAAATATAGCAATAAATGATTTGATAAAACAAATATAATTTATTTGTAATTAAACTTAATCCTGAATTTATTTTCATTACTTTTCTTTATTTATTATTTTTACATTTTTTTTTATTTACTTATTCTTTCATTTTTTAAATTGTGTTTTATGTTTTATGAATTCACTTATTAGGCCAAATATATATTTTTGTAATATTTCACCTAAACAAAGAGCAATATTTACTTTTATGAAAATGATTTCAGTTTTACACAATTCTGACTATACACGTACAACCAACAATTTAGCAACAACGTAGTCTCAGTTACTATTTAAAAGTAAAATTTTAGCTCAGTAGCTATTTAAAAATTAGTGTACTTAGTTACCATTGCAACAAGTGGAAAAATATTATTTAATTTAATATTCATTTAAAAATTCATGTGATTTCCACCACAAAATTAATGCTGATTTGAGATGTTGAAATAGAAAGGACATTTACTGGACAGTTGTTTCAAACAAAGCTAGTGAGGGTTTATACTCGAAAAGTCCAAAAGCCTGCATAGTTGAAGAAACACTAATTTTTTTTCTAATCATGTTTGGCTGGAAATACCAAACTCTTACTTCAGCATTGTGGCGAGAAGTAACTGCCACCCATCTTCCACAAAAAAAAAAAAAAAAAGCACCGTAACCAAAAGATTCTGACGTCCATCTCCTTCATAATCTCCAGCTCGGCAGGAGTTCATTACCATATTAATTGTCAGATTAGAGAGTGGGTCTTAACACATGCTGTAAAAAAGAACTGGAATGATAACTCATTTTATGACATGCTCTTAATTACACAGAAGCACGTCGCATCCTAAAACGCTCGTCCGGTGCTGAAAGACGATGAATCCCCAGTCCAATCTGTCCGTGTCCAGATTCAAAACCATTTCTCACTTCAGCACAAATGTATTCACCACGAGTCGTCAGACAAGCATCCAGTCTTTCAACTCATTATCGGTTAAGTGAACACAGAACTAATGTGAAACACATCCACAGCACTCAGCAGGGTGAGATCAGGTTTATCCCCAATAGTTGTGGGAAAGTCAGCAAAACAGGACCAAACTTGATTTTTCCTTCATAACATGCAGTTTGGAACATTAACAACAGTTAGTTCCAGTTTTGTTGAAGTTCAATCAAAAATCTCTTTAGGGAACATCAGAATTAATGTGTTGCTCAAAGAGCAGGTGTTACTGAAGTGCGTCACAGCTCATATGAAGCAGAACGTAGCATATTTCCACATTTTGAAGGCAGAAAAGTTCAAAAGCAGCCAAAACTGATCAATAAAGTGACTAAACTAAAAAGCTCAAACATTAACAGTAGGTCAGTTAAAAGTCAATCACATGTGAAGCACAAAAGAAAGTCCATTTCAAAAGGATATTCTAATAGAGCATGTTGTTACTAATACACTGCTCTAATAAGAACAACAAACATAAAGATATTACACAAATATTAATTAAATAAATTTACGCCTCACCATTGTTGGGCACGTTACTTTAAAAAAGTTATTAGTTATAGTTACTAGTTACTTCTCACAAATAGTAACTGAGTTAGTAACTGAGTTACATCATTACAAAAGTAACTAATTACCAGGGAAAGTAACTATTGCGTTACTTTTAAAAAAAAAATTCAAATGTCAAATAAATTTGGATGCCCCCAATATTAAATATGTTAAATTAATGAAATGGACACTAAAAAGAATAAATTATTATTATAAAACATTGTACATTAATCTACACTATTTATCTACTGACACTTAGTATCAGTCAGTCAAGCATTATAATATAATATTATGATAATTTAATATTATATGATGATAGAACTTTAGTAATTAGAATAACCAAGTATGAATGCATATTTGTCATCAATATAAAACGCACTAAGGATTAATGAGCTGCTGGGTTCATGAATATTAATCACGTTGTCTGCGTTCGCTCGCATTGATTTGCTGAAATCAAAACAGGGACGATAATAGGTGAGCGCCAGCCAATGAGATTGTCGTTTGCGCATTAGTTCCGCCCACTACCAGAGAAACCGGCAGTTCTTAAAAGCTGAAGAATTCCAAAGGAACTCCGTTATTTTGACAGGACGTTTACATGTAGCGCGCCAATTCTGCATGTTATGAAAGACTCTCTTGCTCTGTATCTTTCTTTGCGTGCGTGTATGTGAGAGAAAGCGACGGCGAGCGTGCGCTTCACACTAGAGTTTATGGTACTTCAAAAACAGCTACACTGTGCATCCATTCAGATGAACTGAAAAATTTAATTCTAATAATATAATACAGTAACGCCACATTTTAGTGTCAGTAACGGTGACGGCGTTGTAACGGGGGAAACAGTAATTCATTTGATTACTCGTTACTGAAAAAAATAACGCCGTTAGTAACACCGTTTATTTATAACGCTGTTATTCCCATCACTGCGCCTCACACAAAGAATGATATTTTTCAGAAACAACACTGGACCCCATTGACTTTCATGGTACAGAAAAAAATACATTTTTCAAAATATCATCTTTTGTGCTCCACAGAAGAAAGAAAGTCAAGCAGGTTTGAAATGACATGAGGGCAAGTAATGATGACAGAATATGAAATTTTTCAAGAGTTTAAAGTTTTTCCAAACCATCATGTTTTCTTCTTCTGAACACAAAAAGATATTTTGAAGAATGTTAGTAACCAAAACAGTTGCCAGTAGCCACTGAATTCCATAGTATTTTTTTCCATGCTATAGAGGTCAATGGCTACCAGCAACTGTTTGGTTGCCAACATTCTTCATAATATCTTCTTTTATGTTCAACAGAAGAAAGAAACTCATACATGTTTGGAACAACTTGAGGGTGAGTAAATAATTACAGAATTTTCATTTTTAGGTGATATCTATGTCTATACACTACAGTATATGTGGATGACTGTTATGATTGACTAACCTCTGTTTACCGGCTCAACACTGCATATTTACACACCAGCATCTATTCAAAGTCATATTAATGTGCTTATGTTTCTGATGCCAATACCGAGATGTTATCTGAATGACCCATTTTTGCAGCTAAGTTTCCGTAAACTGAGTGTACACTTTATGAATGTCATAATATGTCTACATATGTCCATTTAATTATTTGACTACAGACCTACTGCACGAGACGGCACACAACTGCATGACGATCAATTGTAGTTCAATTCAAGCCTGAGCTGACTGACAAATCCAGCGAGGCATCTCCTCTGTGTGTCTCTCCAGGCTAGATAAACAGATGTTGATGTAGCTTATCACTGAATACGCCTGGCCATTTCTGAGCCCTGTGCCAGGGGCAAAGAAAGAGACAGAGATGTGCCACAGGCTAAATATACTGGGAAAAGGCCAGGATGGAAGACGGTCCCTAAAAATACCACTAACATTCACACCCAGCCTCCTTGTTAAATATTTACCTCAGCCTTACTCTCCGTCCTTCCCAAATGCGAATGTTAGAGGTCCTACAAGGTAAGGAAGGACCACTGCTGGCCACCGACACAAATATATCAAACCTGTTTCAACATAACAAATGTATGTGCAGGAGTCATTGCTGGACACTCTGACAAACACAAACTTCTCCAAGGCTGTTATAGTTAAACTTGCACATCATGAAGTCTTTAAAATGTATGAGTTTAGGGTGACCTGTAACTTTGGGGTGAATGAGCAGGAAGGGAAGGAGAGATTGAGACAACCGTGTTTGACTGACAGCAAGAGACTCACTGTGTTGTTTTCAGAGCGAGGTTGGAAGGAACAGGCCAGCCAATGTTCTCATTAGGGCCAAAAGTGCCATAAAGGAGGAGAGATACATTGTGAGGTGAAAGAGGGGTGAGAAACTGAAAAGTTGCTGTCCAGATTCTGGGAAAAAAGGCATTTTTTTTTTTCTTTCTGGTACAGAATCAAGATGCTCAAACTGTGGCTCTGTTCCAAAAACTAGTGAGCTGCATATGTAGGCAGTATTTCCTAACCTCACACTCACACAACCGCATAGGCAAAGATTAAGTACCTCATCATCACTAATATATATATATATAAAATACTGAATATCATTTAGCATTAATATATTATTATTCCCTAGTAAAAAGGTAATATATTTAAAATACATTTATTTCATACCAAGTACAGTTCAAATCTATTAACATGTTTACTGACAGATCACTCGAGACCTACTGATATAAAAATTTTAATGAAACTTTATTTGGAGTATTACTTGTGCACAAGGCACATTTCTTATTAATAAGCCTAAAACGTGTTTTAATGTCACTTTTGATGAGGATTGTATGATCTTTGAATAATAAAGATTTTGAAAGTGCACAATCAAATATACCAAGTATGTCTTTAATTGGACTTCAGCAATACTTCCACACAATTAAAGTGCATTGAGTACAAAATTAGTTGTTCCAATTTAGCAGACTTGAAGTATACCAGTGTAGTGTACTAAAAGTACAATTGCAGGGCATTTTATTAAGTACATAAATATGAAAATGTATTTGTAGTATACTTAGCATGAAATAAATGCATTTCAAATACATTTAAGTATATTTATTTTTCATTAGTGTTAACATCAATTAAAACCCAAAACGTTACAAAAATGTTTTTCTTGTTCAGTATTTTGTTTTGAGAAATGACATGAAATATAGTCTTGTTTTCTGAAAAATGCATTGAAGTTAAATGAGTTTATGCTTAAATGGGGTAAGAAAAATGTAACTTGTTTTCGCTTTTAATAACAAGTATATTTTTCTTGCCCTAATAGCAGATATGTTTTTTGCAGTGTAATAATGGGTAAAAACAGACTAAGCAAGTAGCTTCCTCTTTCTTTGATGGACATGAGTTTGTTTGTATTTCAAGTTCTGGGGGCAATTATGGAGAAACTAAAGACCTAACGGCAAATTAATTTAGAAAGTAATTCCAGATGGGACTTTAAACAAAAGTCATTTTCCAGTCTTTGTGTGGTGTTAATATTAAATGTTAAAAATGATGGCACATATTTTACTCTAGTGTTGAATGGTTATAATTAGTAATTATTAATTACTCATCGCCAGAAATTGATAAAAAAACAACAAACAAAAAAAGAACTTTTATTTCAAACAAATGAAAAAAAGGTTTTATGGTTTCTACAAAAATATTAAGCAAACAGTTTTTAATATTAATAATAATAATAAATATTTAATGATCAAATTAGCATATTAGAATGGTTTCTGCTGGAGTAATGATGCTGAAAATTCAAGGTAATTCGGTCCTGTTAAAATAATTAATTAATTGTTTAATAATTTCTTTCAATGCATTCTATAAAAACAAAACAAAAATCAATGCAAGATACATTTTTGATTTGTTATGAATAATTGTATCCTTTGATTTGAGTTCCAAATAGAAGACAAAAATAAACAAATTAGGTGAAGTACTTTATCATTTGTTGAGTGCTATACTGTAGGCATTACTAATTTGGGTCTATAAACCTCTTTCAAATGGATACTCTTATCTAGCTATTGATGTAGATCATCGAACAAACGCCTTGCAGCTTTTGTGTAAAAGTCTTTAAAGTCTTTTCATTGATCGTCTGATGCATACACACTAAAAACGAAATATTAAAAGCTAAAATATTTATAAAAACGGGGAAGCACTTTCCCCATTCTATTGGGTTTTCTGCTTTGTTTTTGAGTTCTGCACTGAAATATCATTACAATAAAAATTTAAATATTAATATTAAATGTTAAAAATGATGGCACATATTTTACTCTAGTGTTGAATGGTTATAATTAGTAATTATTAATTACTCATCGCCAGAAATTGATAAAAAAAAAAAAAAAAAAAAATCCATTTAACAGAGGCATCAGTATTGGATGGTATAAAAATCTTGGTTAAAAAAAAAGATGGCATTAAAGAAATATACAATCTTCGTTTATATTTAAATTGCCAATTCAGTGTGAAAATATGATTACAAATCCTCATAAGTGCGAGATATGCCAATAAACCAAGATTAATAATTTCAGAAAAAATGTGATTTATTAGTTAGATTGTTTTCATCAAATGACAGCACTACATATAACCCATTTTGGATAAACCAGTGTTAGCCTCCCTTAAACGGAACCATAAAAACAAAATAAACTATGTTTGCACATTTTATATTATGATTACACTTATATTGCAGCTAGAATCA
This sequence comes from Onychostoma macrolepis, assembly GCF_012432095.1. Lineage (NCBI taxonomy): Eukaryota > Metazoa > Chordata > Actinopteri > Cypriniformes > Cyprinidae > Onychostoma > Onychostoma macrolepis. Next base: position 8,064,242 of record NC_081172.1, on the reverse strand, counting down.
CCTGCAGATTTTTTGCTGATAACACCAGACTACTTTCTCCTCGTCTTTATCATACGCATTTACAATCACTCATAATTACACTATATTCCCACATTACAGCATCCCACAACATATTTTTCAAGCTCAGTTTACCAAAACGTAACAGAGCTTATGTAGCAGGCAGTTTGTATGTTTCAGAGAAGGACTTTTAGTATCAGCAAACATCTCCTGAAGCACTCAAGAGTCTCAGACGCACACATTGATCCTGCCGGGCATAAAAGTGCAAGCTATAATTGCTCTGAGTTGCTTCTAGTGTCTCTCTTGATCATCCATGACACATTTGATTTCTTTTCTATTGTAAGAGCCTATTAAAAATGGGCACCAATAAAAGCGCATTGATTCATACAGGATTAGCCCATCGGACAGGAGTTTTATCATGGCCACAAAATCACCAGCTCCCTTCTGTCGCTCTCACGCACACACTAACGTGCGCAGCTGCAGTCACATGGACCATGATTTTGCCAGCTTTCCACTCAATAGTCTGCTGATGGTGCCGTGGGCCTGGGTGGGCTACAGAGCGAGTGTGTGCATGGGGAAAGCGATGCCCAGAACTGCTTATGCGGTCTGGTGGTGGGCACTGGGCAGAGGACGAGCTACCCTGTGGAGTTTTGTGCAGCACCCAGACCTGGATCAGACGCTTGGCGGTCACGCCGCGGTAGTGAGCTCAGGCCTCACATTTATCTCTGAGAGCAGAGAGCTGCTGCGATTGATCAGCTGTGGAAGAGGAGGTGCTACAGTCCAGCACAACACCAAACAATCTGCGACAGCAAGACTAGCAACACACAGCAACAACAAACACAGGACAGAGAGCCAAATGAGTTAAACCACACAGTATACAAACACATGATTTAAACATCTTTAAAAGCATATTCGTGTTTAAAATGCAGATAGCCCTTCAAAATAAATGATCCAGTGTTGAGAGCATGTTTCTTAGAACAGAATCTGATCCCATTGCCATGATGAAGATCTCTTAAAATAAACTTTTTTACATCACTGCACCTCTTAACACAGACAACATGAGCCTCTTTGAACAAAAGGCTTGCAGATAGCATCAAATAAGGGCAATTTGACTATTTATTAACTTAGAGCACAGAATATCTGATGTGTATAATGATTCATTTTTAAATGTCATTATGATTCTTTTCACTGTTATTGGTATCGACTAGAGTTGTGATCCAGAATTGAATTGACTACCTTTTAAATTCTAATTCAGTTCCTGAATTTGAATTTAGGATGCAAATATTATGCAGAAGCAGATTTAACATGGACTGAATTCTGATAAACTGTAATTTTAGCTAGAAAAGCCAAAGGCAAGACTTGTTTTGGGGGGGAAATTACATTTAAAGATTTATAGGGTATTTATATGAATATAGGAATGATAGATATAACAATGGATTGGTAATAGCATTTACTAAAACTAGTAAATTAATTTAACAGACTGAATTTTGTGTTGGAAGAATACTTAATTTCCATTGAATTTCTTAGAATCCCTCTTTCTGTCAGGTGTAGCCAATTAAATTCAAAATCCAATTTATGAATCAAAAGGGAGCCAATTCTTTAATTCAGAATTTTGCATAACCCCTCGTATCGACTACTGGTACCGTGGCAATGCTAATTACCATGAAACATAGATTCCTCATTATCGTCTCATACCAAATATCAAGCCCAATATCTGAAATCAGACACAAAGGATCGACAAGGTCTCAGCCTGAAATCCTCTTAATCTCAGTAAGAAACACAAATGAGATTGTGTCATTCATGCACAGAGAGGCTCGTACAGGGGCATCCGGTTTGACACAGGCTCACAGCTACGCATTTCAAAGATTCTCCTCTGTCACATAATCAATCGCACGCAGGACTCAGAGGATCACACAATGAAAATCGACCTGCATTTTCATACATACATTAGAGGTAGAAGATATACATTACATGCTGAAATGTTTAGGGTTACAGTAGACTTGTACACTCTCAAAAAAAAAAAAAAAAACTTTTATTTCAAACAAATGAAAAAAAAGGTTTTATGGTTTCTACAAAAATATTAAGCAAACAGTTTTTAATATTAATAATAATAATAATAAATATTTAATGATCAAATTAGCATATTAGAATGGTTTCTGCTGGAGTAATGATGCTGAAAATTCAAGGTAATTCGGTCCTGTTAAAATAATTAATTAATTGTTTAATAATTTCTTTCAATGCATTCTATAAAAACAAAACAAAAATCAATACAAGATACATTTTTGATTTGTTATGAATAATCGTATCCTTTGATTTGAGTTCCAAATAGAAGACAAAAATAAACAAATTAGGTGAAGTACTTTATCATTTGTTGAGTGCTATACTGTAGGCATTACTAATTTGGGTCTATAAACCTCTTTCAAATGGATACTCTTATCTAGCTATTGATGTAGATCATCGAACAAACGCCTTGCAGCTTTTGTGTCAGTGAGTAAATAGCTATTATTGAACATTTACCGCATGACGCATTTACATTTGATTTGTGCACAGCTGGAGATGCATTCATGTAGACATCTACTTTAACAAAGTTTTGTGCTGTTACTGTACCCAGAGGGATTAAGTGCCGCCATGTAGCTGAGATAACCAACCTACACAATTGATGTAAGATATTCTTGTTTACCGACCCGTGTCGTTGCGCTATGCAAACTAATGGCTGCATGTTAAAAGCCCCTCACTGAGTTCAGAGGGGTTTTTTAATGACTTCTAATTCCTCTCATCACTAGGCGACGTGCACTTACAATTCAGCATACCAGCCTTTATTAAACACACAAACACTTTTCCCTCATTACAGCTTCAGTACGTATCTGGCTACAGAGGAAGGAATTCATGTGTCATTTCAGTGCTCAACCATCGTCAACCATTCATCAATGTGCTTCTTTAAAATGAAGAGAAAGGAAAAAAGGAATAAACCAAGAGAGAGAAGGCAGTTTGAAAATAAGTATATCTTGCCCTGTCACCTCCTCACTGCCGAAGTGCATTGTGTGTGCAGGTGCACATGTGTAGCCAGCTGTGAGACAACAATAACCAAAAATAGGCTGAAAAATGGCGTTAAAATAGACGTGTGAACGGGCCTGCTGTGACATCTCTCTCGTCGGCATTAGTCATGCGAGTCCCTCCGGTTCCATAACACCTCCCCAAGACCCAATCCCGTTCTTCCGAGCCTTTCCACACAAAACATGGTGCTATTTCCAGCCCTCAGCAGGGACTACGGCATGTCTCGCCACACTGACTTGTTAAAGACGGCTGAGTTTCAATCTGAAACTCATAGACGTGATGTAAAAGGATAGTGACTTAAAAGGAACAGTTCGTCCACAAATTTGGTCATTATTTATCATTTTTGGAACATTATTTGACAGTGTCATTATTTACTCACCCTTATGTTGTTCTAAACCCATATTTATTTCTGCTGTGCGAGACAGTTTGAATAATGTACTGATTTCTGGAATTACTATGGAAAGGAAGTGAGGCTTTAAAAATGAGATTCAAAAATGACATGCTCTATATTTTAAATCTTTTTATTCACTAAAATCTTTTCAACAAATCTTTTGCCGAAATGATTCATTCTTGATTTTATCCAGTTCCCAAGTCATAGATCATAGAATTAAAGGTAATTCGGACTTTTTTTCCAGAATTGCATGATATTAGCGCGCAATTGCGAGTTATAAAGACAGAATTGCTAGATATAAACTTGCAATTGCAAGACAAAAACTTGTTTATAGTTTATATCATGCAATTCTGAGAAAAAAGTCAGAAAACTTGCGATTGCGAGACAAAAAAGTCAGAATTGCGAGATACAAACACGCAATTCACAGAAAAAAAATTCTTGCCATTATAACTCGCATTTGCGAGTTTATATCATGCAATTCTGAGAAAAAAGTCAGAACTGCCAGTTTATATCTCGCAATTCTCTGAAAAAAAGTCAGAATTGTGAGTTTGCATCAAGCAATTCTGAGAAAAAAAGTCAGAATTGTGAGTTTGTATCAAGCAATTATGTGGAAAAAAAGTCTGAATTGTTAGTTTGTATCAAGCAATTCTGAGAAAAAAGGTCAGAATTGTGAGTTTGTATCAAGCAATTATGTGGAAAAAAAGTCTGAATTGTGAGTTTGTATCAAGCAATTCTGAGGAAAAAAGTCCGAATTGTGAGTTTGTATCAAGCAATTCTGAGAAAAAAAGTCTGAATTGTGAGTTTGTATCAAGCAATTCTGAGAAAAAAGTCAGAATTGTGAGATGTAAACTCAAAATTGTGAGAAAAATATCAGAATTGTGAGAGAAAATCTGTTGGGCAAATCTGCTGCCTGAATGATTCATTCATGATTTGATCCAGTTCACAACTTATCCACTCAACACGGATAACAGCTCAATAGAGAACAATAATTACTATAATTTTGGTTGGTTTTCTTCACACAAAACTATCATATGACTTCAAAAATATAGCACACAAGTCATATGGGCCATGTTTATAATACTTTTTGGTGCTTTGCATCCTTTGACACTTGAAAGCTTCAATCTCCATTCACTGTAAATTCATGGAAAACAGTGACCGTTACAACTCTCCTTTTTTGTTCTGCACAAGAAAGTTATACAGGTCTGGAAAAATATGACAATGCATAATTCAATTTTTTTATATGAATTACTATTTTAAAGTTTATGAGAGCATTTTACACTTTAAACATAATTTAGATCTAATGACAAGGGTAAGACTGGCTTCTGGTTCTTATCAAGGTTGTCTTCAAGACTCCACTTGTACTCCATTAATCCTATAAGACGCCAAAGGCAAAAAAAGAAATTTTACGAATTACAGAAAGATGATCTAATGCAAAATCATATCATAACGACAGTAAATTAATGCAAGCTGCAGGAGGGCTTGTCAGTCGCTTTCTGGCGCTTTATAGCAAAGCAGCAACGCCGCAAACTACGCCAAGAGCCTGACGAAAGCAACTGCTGACTTCGTCACTTCATAATCAAATAACAATTGTGCAATTTGAGATTTAATCTACGTATAACTCTCTCTCCGCACATCTGCAGCATGAGGTGTCAAGACAATTTGGTTACAGACTTTAATGGTGTGTGCTGGGTACTCCATTTCCATATTAGCTGGCCTATCTTCGCGGCGGTCTTGCACGGCGAGTGGCGGCGAGCTCATTTACAGTGAAGGGTGGATCTGGGTGAAATTAGAGTAGATTACCATATTTAGATTTATTAGGTGCCCGTCACCGTGGAAACGGAGGAGTGTAGCAGCTTCTCGGGGAGGTGCGAACGTTTGATATGATTAACATCTGTGATGGATGAGCTGTCCAACGGCCCTCAATTAAACAATAACTATTCCACAGGCTGGCCAATGACAAAGAAAGTCAAACAGTGTGTGCAAGTGCCTTGCTGCCAAGTCAGCTGTCCACAGCTTGATGCAATCAGCATTGAATGGTCGGCGCGCAGCCTCTACTTTCGCTTTGGAGGGCAAAGATAGTCACTTAGATTGGGCTACTGAGGACCCAGAGGGAACAGACAATCTAGCACTGTGGGAATTCGCTACAGTGAGGGTAAAGAAAGAAACTAGCAGTTATGGATGAGGAATTTTAGTCCAAGCAAACACACACAGAGCACCAAATGTTCTTAAATGCGCTCTACTGAAGCAATAAAGTAGAAGAGGCTGTGCTACATTATGAGTAAAAGGCTAAAAGGCTATTCTGAGGCAAGACACACAGCTCCTTCAGCTGTGAATATTCACAATATAACTTTGGCTTTGAGTGCCATATTGAACTCAAAACAATAATTTGTAGAAATAATGAAACAATATGGAAGCAGAATAATGACAATAGTTTTTGAAACATAAAGCATGCTGAATTCCACAAATCGAAAAAAAGATGCATTGCAATTAACAGTGCTTGCATTTTAATGCCTTGTATTTCCAGGGCTTGCATTTTTAGGTCTTGAAATTTAACATAGTTGTTTATTTAAGCTGTGAATATTTCAATTCAAAATATTTCACACACATTTTCATAATGAAAAATTCAATAATTCATATTCACCTTCCAGAAATTTGCCTGTCGAATATTATACATCGTATTTTTAAACAGATTGAATATTTTGGAAGTGAATTCTGGAAGGTGAATATGAATTATTGAATTTTTAATTATGAAAATGTGTGTGAAATATTTTGAATTGAAATATTCACGTCTTAAATAAACAACTATGTTAAATTTCAGGACCTAAAAATGCAAGCCATTAAAATGCAAGCACTGTTAATTGCAATGCATCTTTTTTTCGATTTGTGGAATTCAGCATGCTTTATGTTTCAAAAACTATTGTCATTATTCTGCTTCCATAGGAAACATGTGGACTTCATTGACTTTTGTAGTATATTTTCTTTTGTGTCCTACTACCAAGAGGTAGGAAACCTTCCAATAGGTATAAAGGAATAGTTCACCCAAAAATGTTAATTTGCTGAAAATGGATCCTCTGCAGAGAATGGGTGCCGTCAGAATGAGAGTCCAAACAGATGATAAAAACATCAGAATAATCCACAAGTAATCCAGTCCATCAATTAACATGTTGTGAAGTAAAAAGAAGTGTTTATAGTAAACAAATCCATCATTAAGGCATTTTAACCTTAAACCATGCACCTGGCCAAATTACAAGTCCATAATTTATAATAAAGCTTCCTCAACTGAAAAAGTCCATCCCTTCTTGTCCTGGAAGCAACGGTTTGAAATATGTCTTAATGATGGAAGCAGCTTTTCACATCACAAGATTTAAATTGATGCACGTGGATTACATGTGGATTATGTTTTTATCAGCTGCTTGGACTTTCATTCTGACGGCACCCATTCACTGCAGAGGATCCATTGGTGAGCAAGTGATGCAATGCTAAATTTCTCCGTATCGGTTCTGATGAAGAACAAACTCATTCACATCTTGGATGGGCTGAAGGTAAGTAAATTTTGATGTTCTCTTCTCTTCCTCTTCTACAAGATATAGTTCCTGACATTGAACCTTACTGACCAATCAGAAAGCGGAACCAGAACTCTTTGTTCTATAAATCTAGAACAGAGTCTCCAGAAAAGTGCCACACCAGGTTCAGTGGAAAACATTTACATGACTTTCACTCGATATCAATAGGATTTGTAGGAACAATCTCCTTGGACCATCTGGGTTTGAGTGTCTTCCTCGAGGGCACAATGTTGATTGCTTCATTCTTGTGGGAATAAAACCAGCAACCTTTCAGTTATCAGCCCAAACTGTAACCACATCACCATAGCTAGCCTCTCAAATTAAATACAGATCACATAGGGTGATTTTTAATTCTATGTGAATCACAACCTAACATCTCAGGCTGTCTGCATGTGTTTAAATACTTTAATAACGTCATGCATGAGGATTAAGAGTTTTAATAGACTCCTGCAAAGAATCCAAAAGAGCTCTTCTTATGGAAGAGAGATAAAGTGAAGCAGAGAAGAAGTCCATATGATATCACAGCAGATGTCACACATCTACTGTGAGTGCGTGACCTTTCTGAAATTGTGCCCGTTGTTTATGCAGTCCAAAGGGTGACAGATGGGTTCGCACTCGACTGTCTCTTAAATTTTATGAGAGGATCTGTTAGAATATGTCATCTTCTCCACTCAGCCTTGCCAGTGGAGAGATTCGGTCATGGTCACAAGGCCCCTATATTCACAGTGTGTTAAGTGAGAGGGATTAGCTAATTTTCAATAAGAGACGAAAAAACAAACTTCTCAGGTTTCACAGAAGGGGGAATTTACAATCTTTATGAGGAAGGAGACACATTTTCAATGTAATGAAGACAGGAACAACAGAAGATTATCAATAGGAATGAGTGCATTAACCTTTACAAAGGGAAGAGTGGGGTAAGCTGTGTCACGTTTTATTTAAGTTGTCCTTTATAAGAAAGGAGAAATGAAACAGACGTCAAACTACACCTAATTATATTTCAGGATGTCCACTATTAAAATAAATTAAAGAGCTGGACTCTAAGATAGGGACCTCTAAAAAAAAGTGTCATTGAAAGTCATATTTTGCTGCATATTCATTGTAATTTTCTAAACCAGAGAGGAAAATGTTTAACAATCAGCATATTTAAATAAAATCAAACTAAACACACACACACACACACACACACACATACACATATAGTGCATCTCGATAAATTAGAATGTTGTGGAAAAGTTCATTTATTTCAGTAATTCAACTCAAAATTGTGAAACTCGTGTATTAAATAAATTCAATGCACACAGACTGAAGTAGTTTAAGTCTTTGGTTCTTTTAATTGTGATGATTTTGGCTCACATTTAACAAAAACCCACCAATTCACTATCTCAACAAATTAGCATATGGTGACATGCCAATCAGCTAATCAAATCAAAACACCTGCAAAGGTTTCCTGAGCCTTCAAAATGGTCTCTCAGTTTGGTTCACTAGGCCAGAGGTCCCCAACCACCGGGTTGCGACCCACTACCGGGCCATGGAAGAATTCCTACCAGGTCGCGAGAAAGTTCTGGGGAAAATGTGTATAGATATGACGCTCTGTTATTTATTGTGCATAAATGATTTTTCTAATTACTCTTTATTTTCGTTGTATGCGATTGATATCTAGTAGCAATTTGACGATGGTTAAATTAGTAAATAAAAGATTGCTCTGATCTGTCATAGGGCTTAAACAGATCGCAGTTGATCCGTGATATACGGACATGTGATTCGCAGATTAATTTGCCAATTTACACGTTCAATCTAAATATAACCACAAGAAGAAACAAAACAGAACTCAATTCGTTACTTGCGCGCTGTACTCGCACACACCCGAAGCGCGCACAAGCATAGAGACGTGTTTCAGACAGTGCGGCATACCGAATTGATTCCTCTTTCATGTATTCATGTAGTTTATACAGTAGAAGGCGAGCCAATGGATATCACACAAGCAACGTGCAAACTTTGCGCAATAGTTATGCCGGTGAACGTCTTAACTTCAGTCATACAGAAAGTGAAAGTAAAAAAACTGACGGAGCATTAACAGCGCATATTATCTCAGAGACAAGAGACGAATCTACTTCAACATGTGCTGATAACAGTATAAATGAATATAGCCGTTTTAAAGACCCTATTCACAACAACAGAGTGCTGTATCCAAGCATGTTAACAGAAAGTTGAGTGGAAGGAAAAAGTGTGGAAGAAAAAGATGCACAACCAAACGAGAGAACCGCAGCCTTATGAGGATTGTCAAGCAAAATCGATTCAGGAATTTGGGTGAACTTCACAAGGAATGGACTGAGGCTGGGGTCAAGGCATCAAGAGCTACAGACATTTGGCTACAGTTGTTGTATTCCTCTTGTTAAGCCACTCCTGAACCACAGACAACGCCAGAGGCGTCTTACCTGGGCTAAGGAGAAGAACTGGACTGTTGCCCAGTGGTCCAAAGTCCTCTTTTCAGATGAGAGCAAGTTTTGTATTTCATTTGGAAACCAAGGTCCTAGACTCTGGAGGAAGGGTGGAGAAGCTCATAGCACAAGTTGCTTGAAGTCCAGTGTTAAGTTTCCACAGTCTGTGATGATTTGGGGTGCAATGTCATCTGCTGGTGTTGGTCCATTGTGTTTTTTGAAAACCAAAAAGTCACTGCACCCGTTTACCAAGAAATTTTGGAGCACTTCATGCTTCCTTCTGCTGACCAGCTTTTTAAAGATGCTGATTTCATTTTCCAGTAGGATTTGGCACCTGCCCACACTGCCAAAAGCACCAAAAGTTGGTTAAATGACCATGGTGTTGGTGTGCTTGACTGGCCAGCAAACTCACCAGACCTGAACCTAGAGCTGCACGATTCTGGATAAATTGAGAATCACGATTTTTTTTTTGTCTCGAATTGAGATCACGATTCTGAACTAAACAAAATAGTGTGTGACAAAATATTATTGCTGCAGTCTATTTAAAAGTGTTTAATTAATTTGAATGAATTACTAAACATGTTAATATATACAGTGTGTGCAGAATTATTAGGCAAGTTGATATTCTGGTCATATTTGTTTTCCAAGAACATTTTACCAATTCCAAACCACATCAATCTTAATAACTACTATTGATTTTGTATTTAATAATTTATAAGTGATATATAATTGTCCATGAAGGCTGATAGTCAGAAACTTCTTATTTCAGGTGTGCAGAATTATTAGGCAGGTTTTCCTTTACAGATAAAATGAGCCAAAAAAGAGATTGAACTCAAGATTAAAAGTTAAAAAAATTATTAAATGCCCATGAGAAGGATGCAATACTAATGCAATAATAGAATTAGCAAAGTTAAGGCATGACCATTGGGCAGCGAAATGCTCATTGGGTCAGCAGGGTCAGAAAAAACTGGTGGAGAAGAAAAGACACGTTAACTGCAAAATAATTAAGAATTAAGGTGAAGAATTAGGTGAGAAACCATCAGGAACCATTTAGTCTCCAGCACCACCATTTTCCAGAGATGCAACCTTCCTGGAGTCTCCAGAAGTGCAATGTGTAAGGATTCATCTCCTATCCTGTGTAAGTTCATCTCCTATCCTGAAAAGTCTGTCTTGCAGGATTGATTAAAAATGAGCTCCTAAAACTTACTGTCAGATTCTGGAAGATAAATTCTTCAAACAGTGGTACAAGAGGATGTGATGCTGGTCCTTCAAGAGTCACTCACAACTTATCTGTCCATAAATCCTATACAAAATCAGTCTTCATGTATTTCACAACACTTCAGCATGTTATTCTTATTAAGTGAGGGCCATTTTAAAGAATTTTTTACCAAAGCAAGGTCTCTGAGAACCTGACACATTGCACTTCTGGAGAATCCAGGAAGGTTGCAGCTCTGGAAAATGGTGGTGCTGGAGACTAAATGGTTCCTGATGGTTTCTCACCTAATTCTTGACATTAATTCCTAATTCTTTTGCAGTTAACGTGTCTTTTCCTCTCCACCTGTTTTTTCTGACCCTGCTGACCCAATAAGCATTTCGCTGCCCAATGGTCATGCCTTAACTTTGCTAATTCTATTATTGCATTAGTATTGCATCCTTCTCATGGGCATTTAATAATTGTTTTACTTTTATCCTTGAGTTCAATCTCATTTTTGGCTCATTTTATCTGTAAAAAAAAACCTGCCTAATAATTCTGCACACCTGAAATAAGGAGTTTTTAACTTTCAGCCTTCATGGGCAATTATATATCACTTAGAAATGATTAAATACAAAGTTGATAGTAGTTACTAAGATTGATGTGGTTTGGAATTGGTCAAATGTTCTTGGAAAAAAAATATGACCAGAATATCAACTTGCATAATAATTCTGCACACACTGTATATCTTCAACATATATTTAAACACACCAATTTTTTATATTAAAATTGTGGGGAAAAAATGGTTTGAATGAATGACTCACTCATAAATACTTCACTTGTTTTATTTATTAATGGATGGGCCGCCGTTTTAATTTATTTAAGTCTAATGCTAAACACTTTTATATGGTTGTATTCCATGCTTTGGCGCCATAGAAATGTGACGGCAATTCGTTTGCTTACGCTGCCGTCGAATTCTGCTCGCCATTTCTGGATTAGGGTAAGGAACAGAGGCTGGTGGCAGCGAGTTGTGTTTTCCCCAGAAATGCGATGCTTTCTTCCCCGCCATGGTTTCTAATCTGCGTATTATTACAGGTGTCGAGTCATTCATGTCACGAGCGCATGCGCACTTTGGTCAGAGCGGCAATACTCCGATTAAGATGTTTACATGCCTGTATATTTCGATTAAAATCATCGTACACCACCTATGTTAATACGATTATGCTTGCTGCGATTATGAGCTTAATCGCATTATTTAAATCGAAGTATTGAGTTTACATGAGATAAAGTTTAAATCGCAATATTGCCAAAATCTCATCGCATTAAGAGGGTGCATGTAAACGCTATTTATATCTGAACTGCAAACTTTCATCCCAGTATTTCTGTGATGATATGAATGACTATATAAGACAGAAATAATACTGTGCAGTTGAAAAGACTGTTTGTGAAGCTGTTTCTTACCCAAACATGTTAAATGTCTGCTCTCTGTGACTGCGTTTACATGCGCACGAATATTGCGATTATTTCCAATAATCAGAGTAAGGACTTAATCGCATTTTGATGTTTACATGTCAAGAGCAAAGCTCTTACTCCCGTTTACGTGCAATTTCCATTATTCTTATTATTCGCTAAGAATTGTGGTTAATTTTTTCACTGCCATTATTCACATACCCCACTGGACAGCACAAATGATGGACTCAGAAAGAGCAGTATTACTGGTCGCTGTTTTAATCTAATTACGTCTAATGCATAATGATTTTGTATCGCTGTATTCCACGCTTTTTCGGCGCCATGATAGAAATATGATGGAATTTGTTTGCCTATACGCTGCCGTCGCGTTCTGTTCGTCCTTTCTGGATGAGGGTAAGGAACAGAGCAACATGATCTCACAGAATTCCGTGTAATGTTCACGGACTTAATTAACCCCGAATCTGTGGTGGCATCACGGAATCGCCGAAAGTTCCGTGATGGGCTCACAGAAGGCATCAGCCGTGGTCCGAGCACGGCTGATGCCTGTCACTGACTTACATTGGTATCACTTCTGTGAGCCAATCACGGAATTTTTTCTGTGAGTCCATCACGGAATTTTCGGCGATTCCGTAATGCCACCACAGATTCGGGATTAATTAAGTCCGTGAACATTACACGGAATTCTGTGAGATCATGTTGCACAGAGACTGCTGGCAGCTTGTTGTGTTTTCCTCAGAATGCGATGCTTTCTTCCCCTCCATCGTTTCTAATCTCCGTATTATTACAGGTGCGTGTCACATTATTCATATATGTCACAAGCGCATGCGCACTTTGGTCAGAGCGGCAATACTGCGATTAAGGTGTTTACATGCCTGTATATTCCGATTAAAATCGGTGTACGCCACCTATGTTAATACGATTATGCTTGCTGCGATTATGAGCTTAATCGTATTATTTAGATCGAAGTATTGCGTTTACATGAGGTAAAGCATAATCGCAATATCGCCAAAATCTCATTATAATCGCATTAAGAGGGTCCATGCAAACGCACTCTGTGTCAGTGGCAGAGCGAACGCAGATTTGAACTTTGTATGATTTTTTTTTTTTTTCAAAGGTTTAAGACACGGGCGAATCGTTGTCATTTAAAAATGAGATCGTGTGGGTGTTTGAATCGAGATCGCGATCTTTTAACGATTAATCGTGCAGCTCTACCTGAACCCCATAGAGAATCTGAAAATGAGAAACAAGAGACCAAAAACTGCAGATGAGCTGAAGGCCACTGTCAAAGAAACCTGGGCTTCCATACCACCTCAGCAGTGCCACAAACTGATCACCTCCATGTCACGCCGAACTGAGGCAGTAATTAAAGCAAAAGGAGCCCCTACCAAGTATTTAGTACATATACAGTAAATGAACATACTTTCCAGAAGGCCAACAATTCACCAAAATTTTTTTTTTTTATTGGTCTTATGAAGTATTCTAATTTGTTGAGAGCCAAAATCATCACAATTAAAAGAACCAAAGACTTAAACTACTTCAGTCTGTGTGCATTGAATTTATTTAATACATGAGTTTCACAATTTGAGTTGAATTACTGAAATAAATTAACTTTTCCACAACATTCTAATTTACTGAGATGCACCTGTATATATATATGTGTGTGTGTGTGTGTGTGTGTGTGTGTGTGTATATATATATATATATATATATATATATAAAATATAAAAAAATTATATAAAATGTTAAAATGCTTTAACATTTCATAATAGCATTTGTAATAATATTCAATGCATTATAATAGCACACATCTTACCCCACTCTTCCCAGTTTTCAGAGGTTTTTATGAACTCACAATAGATTTACTAATATTACTATAACTCTGGCCAATAACAATGAGAGAGAATTTCCTTGCATGTTTTAGCCAGTAATTGAAATTCTATAATATTTTGTTTAAGTAAATTTAAAAATAAAACATTAAAAACCAAACATGTTAAATGCTAGATGTGAATTTATCCATCACAAAATATAATGTACAGCATGTTATTCAATTATTATTATTTTACTTTAAACAAACATTATATGATACAAATGTAATCTAAATAGAAAAATAGAAAAAAAGCCCAGCACAATTAAATAGCCAATATCAACCAATAAATAAAAAAACTAATCTGTAATACTGACTGAAAACCAATATGGTTCTGATATATTATACATATATATCCTGCATGAAGACTTCTACAAAATCAGATACAGGATAAGCCTGAAAAAAGACGCATACTGTAAGCATGTAACTAAAACATTTTTCACTACACAAGTTTTAAAAGAAAATGATTCATAAGACAATGCAAGTACATGTTGCTTTCTCAGCATTCCCACACAGGCCACTAAACTGGGCATTAGAATAAACTGGCCAAATTTAGATATGTTTATCTTCCAATTTACACAACAACAGACGTTCAGCTGCTCATGTTGTCAAGTTACCCAAATAACCTTTTTTGCAATGTCAAAGTCCAGCAAGTAACACCGATTCGCAGAGGACTGAACCTAACAGCTTCATTTGCCAGTAGGTGACGCTTTGGCTGTTTCCAGTACCCTCTCATCATGCCTTTATGCGTAATGAGGCAGAAGGGGACAGAGTTCAGAAGAAGTTCAGCTCACTGCTAATCACGCTTTCCTCACATTCTGGCAGTTGCAAACACACTGAAGGCCCTGTCATTGTAAAACCCTCCGATCTACTGGTCCAAGCTGGTCTCTTATATAAGCTCTAACCTTTCGCACTGAAGATCAATTCTTTGTCTAAAGGAAAACTAAATGCTGGAGTACTTCAGGAGGTTCCTTTGCAAATATATAGTGCTTTGCCAAGCACATTTAGTCATGTTTTACTGCATTGCAGCAAATTTACCATATCAATTGCACGTTTGATGCAAATAAATAGCGTTCTCCTTTACACATGGATGACCTCAGAGGAAACACTTGGCTCCTCTACTGATTAGAAAGTTTTGTTCCGTAACACTGCGTCTTTTGTATTTTAAGTTTGTGTGTTTGACAAGCAGCATCTCAAAGAAACAAAGCTTATATTTAACAGTGCAGTCAAGTCTCGAATCAGGGACTAATCCTCTAATATGGCTTATTTCAGCCTTGGGACCGACCCAAAATGCTTATTGATATACCATCTTCGAAATCCAGATTTTTAAAAAAAAAACTCTTTGTCATAGCAGCCCTGTGCAGAAAGGTTTCATCCCCTGATATAAATCTCCATTTGCACTGTGACAGAATGAGTGAGCCCTTACATAACTAACCTCTTTAAGTCCACAGTGAATGACAGTCGTGCCTTTGCCAACAGACAGGAATTTACTTGTTCTGAAACAAAAATGTGTGTGTGTGTGTGCAAGACTGCTAAAAGTTAAATAACAGGGACAGCATTTGTACCCCATGGAGGGAAAAAGCAGTTGATCACTATCGGATTCTTTCTTTTCTATTAAATCTCTTTAATATGTCTAGCATATTCTTGAATCTTTTAAATTTCTTAGAAAATGTTATGTCACTTTCAGCTAGGATGCAACAAAGAGCCTAATACCTTTTCTATTATTATGTTTCTTTGTAAACAAATATACAGTGGGAAAAAAAGGTGCTTAATCATCAGAAAATGTTGACCATCAAAATCAAGAGGTCAAATTAAATATTAGGATCCATTTTATTTTCTAGTCATTTTCTATAACGTTTGCAGTGTTGTTACCAAAATATTAATAATGAATTGATTTTTTATTGATTTTAAAATGTATTATTTATTAAGTAGTAATAATAATAATAATATAATGCATTAATAAAAGGAATAATACACACACACACTGTATTTACATTATTTTTTAATGTGTGTGTGTGTGTGTGTGGTTAGAGATATACAATTAAATATGTAATAAAATATAAATGTTTAATAAAATTAATAATTTCATTTTAATATTGCAGATTGAATGTCAATGTCAAAAAGCAATGCATGCCTCCAACGCTATATAAATATTAAAAAGTATATAATTTGCATATTCTTGGAAGGTGCCATTTCTCTTTAATATTCCACTGATCCATATTCTGCAATAATTAGAATTTCATAGAACACTTTATATAACCTATAATTAAATTTTTAGATAACTTGTAAAAAAATTACTCCACTTGAAGTATTTTACCTTAAATGAAACTAACTACAGCTGCAGTTTAAAAAAAAAAATCCCCAAGGGTTTGAATAGTAATGCGATATACGATGCAACAGGTCATGGCGCCACTAAACAAAGCAGTGATGCTTCAGTGGAATATACCATTATGTAAGCATAACAATGGATGTTATAGAATAAGAATACCTTAGCATTTAACCGGAAGGTTAGACCGGCTTAAGTTCTTCTTAAACCTTAATTAACCTACAAGCTGTTGTCCAGAGCACTCTTATTGCTATGGACAACATAAGAACATCCTTTTTTTCAGTGCTCCTTCTCTGTTAAAGGTGACAATATGAATGTTTCATAAGGAAGGGTGTGACTAAGCCCTGTAAAAATGGCTGTAATTAAATTCACTGATTCCAACACTGTAATAAAGTTCTGATACGGAAAACTAAATATAACCTTAATAGAGACCTGCAACTCCAATCAGCTTCTCACCAGACTGAGTCACTGCATTATAAGAGCAGTGTTTAACTAATCCTTTATTTAAATGCTAAGCACTTTTGTTTAAAGTCACTGTGTTGTTTTTGAGGCCACTGCTGTCTAAAGGAATCATGTCACTGTCTATAAAACGCTGCTGAATGCTACAGAAAAAAACAAAAAAGCCATGCATTGTACTACAAGTGACTGGATTCAGGTTTTTTCTTGATAAAGTTCCATACATTTGTCAATGTCCTACAATAAGAGGACAAATTTAGTTGGGAACCAATAAAATTGAGACACTCTACACTTTTTACATTTTAAAAATCACCTTTAGACTTTGCAATGGAAAACCTGTGTTATAAGTTTAGAGGACACTGATGTAGTAATCAATCTTCAAAGAAAAATAGAAAACAGCTCTGATTTACCATATGGAAACTGTAACTAAACCTCCAGGCATCTGAGTAAAAAATGAATTCTTGCTGCTTGTTCAAATTACAATGTGCCCACACTTTTTGACAATTTCCCCCCATTATTTAAATATTCTAATATTCTATGTTTTTTTTTGTTTGTTTGTTTTTTTTGCAATTTAAAAAATTGCTCCAAAAAATAAATAAATAAATATAATTGCTGGTAATTACTCGCCCTCAGGCCGTCTAACATGCAGATGACTTCATCTGAACAGATTTGGAGAAAATGTAGCATTACATCACTTGTTTACCAATGGATCCTCTGTAGTGAATGGGTGCCGTCAGAATGAGAGTCCAAACAGCTGATAAAAACATCACAATAATCCACATGACTCCATGAGTCCATCAATTAACATCTTGTGAAGCGAAAATAAACTGATCCATCATTAAAACTTTTTAATTTCAAATTATCGCTTCAGACTGAAATCGATAATCTATAATTACACTTCCTCCAGTTAAAAATCCATCCCCTCTTGTCCTGTCAAATAAAAATAAACTGACATATTTGTTTAGAATATAGGTTTTAAACCATTTTTGCTTGTAAACGGTGCTTGATCTGTGCATATTTCTCTCCTGATTCAGACAAGATGACTTTTTCACTAGAGAAAGCAATATTAGAGGACTCATTTGAAGGTAAAAAGGTCTTAATGTTGGATTTGTTTATTATGAACACACAGCTTTTTGTTTCACAAGATGTTAATTGATGAACTGGAGTCATGTTGTGGATTATTGTGATGTTTTTATCAGCTGTTTGGACTCTCATCTGATGGCACCCATTCACTGCAGAGGATCCATTGGTGAGCAAGTGATGTAATGCTGAATTTCTCCAAATCTGTTTTGGCGAAGACACAAACTCATCTACATCTTGAATGGCCTGAGGGTGAGTTAATTTTCATTTTTGCGTGAACTTTTATTTAATTCCGTTTACTTATGTTTTTATTTTTCAGTACATATTTTACATCTAGATATGTTTCATAGCTTGACCATGCACGATTGTTATCAGCTCTTAAGGATTTACTCCTATCTTTACTATTGCTACAGTTATATTCCTAAGGCTTGTGACCAAGGAAACTATGAATTACCTTCAGCCTTGCCTACACGTGACTGTAAAAAGGGACCGGAATCTGAACGCTGTCTGCATTCAAACGGGAAGACATTTAAAAGATAAGTGCGGAGACACGTGTGATTGGAATTTGATCAGATCGCGCCGTCCTTCTCCTGAGGAAAACAAGTCTGAGCTGTTTGGATCTCACAGTGGTACTCTCTTCCCAGAATGCTTTAGAAACATTGGTCATGAGAAATCTGCCATTGCAATCTGCGAAATAACAGTGTATGTGTTTTGCGTTTGGAAACCTCACGAAGAAATTGTTTTACTCACCAGTAAAGCAGGCTGAGGAACAGCAGAAAAAGGCACACAGACACAGACCATCCACTCGCCTCGACTCCAAACCATTTCAGAACGTCAACTAACAGCTGCATGATGAGACCTGTCACTCTTACTGCTGCTTTCTGCACACAAAGAGGAGACGCTGACAAATTAACTGCACTTAAGAGTTCAAAATATTTGTTATCTACACACTGTAACATCACAATATACCAGCCTAAAATCTGCCAGATAAACATCAGCTCTTAATAAAATCAGATCTTATCAAATCTTAATAAAACAAGACAAGTAAAATAAAATAAACATCAATAAAAGCTATTTATTAACGGTCTTATATATATAAAAAAAAGAAGGTAACCAGTAATTGTATCTTATTATCAAAAAGACCTGAGCTAACATGAACTAACAATGAACAGTTGTATTTTTTAACTAATGTTAAAACAGATGAATAAATTCTGTAACAAATGCATCACTCATTGTTAGTTAATACATTCACTAATGTTAACTAATGGAACCTTTTGGTAAAGTATTATCCAAAAAAAAAGGATAATTTTACATGCACCCATTCATTTTGGCGCTTGATGATTAACACACAACAAAGTCACTAACATAAAAAGAAACACTTAAAATGGGATTTATGTGAATTATGTTGCATGGAGCATCATAAAACAATATACAAGTTTATTGTAATAACACACCAGTGGAATTTAAACCTGGCTAGTCTCTTCCGCTAGTCAGCTAAGCATTAAAAAAACTAAACAAACAGATATGAAAACTTCAGTGTGACAAGTTACTTTTCCTACAGTTAAAATTAACTTTTGGTGAAAAAAATTACAGTGTAAAACAAACAAGTGTAGTTTTGTCATAACAGTACATCGAACTATTGAAAAGAAATCCCATAGACTTATATTGAAACAGTGACCCAAGCAATATCTTTGACTTTGCCAGGTTTTTTACTTTAAGTGCATAACATAACAACCACCCAGAAAACCATAGAGATGCCTTTGCAACCAACAGCACCCTAGAACTGCGACAGTGAGTTCTGCATAAATAAATATCTAGTTAAACAGAATGAAATCCTTCATGAAGACGGAAACACTACCCTGTGACACTTGACCCATTCACCTAACCCACATTTTCAGTTATTAAGTTGAATACAAAATGTAAATGGTTAACCAGCTCACAATTTGCAATGGTCAAGAACATCTGTAAAAAGAAATAAATAAAGAGTTATAAAAAACTACAAGAGCTATTTGTTTTTTTACAACCCTGTTTTACATGAGGAACAGAAACTACATGCAGCCAAAAAAACACAACACATATTACAGACAGTAGAAAGATTAATCCTTTTACATTATTATAAACAGAATACAATTAGGTAATGCTAATTTCCAGATTCCTCCAACCTTTTATTTGCACTATTCACTGCTTCTGTTTGTACATGTTTGATGCTCTGCTGTTTACACTAGTCACATGTGGTTTCATGACTCCTCTCACATTTCTCGAAATCCCCAAAACAGGCTCTTGATTGTGAACAAGAAGCCTTGAGATACAACCCATGTCTGAGTTCTCATCATTGACATTGTAAAGATGTTCTTCCATGTCAGTGTGGAGATGCAGTAAATCTCCAAGGAAATGTAGGCTAAAAAAAGACAGCATCTCCCAAAAGAGCTGTCTACCTGCCAGCGCACACCAGCTAAAGGTAAAGAATGCTTTCTGTTAGAGCTGTTTTAGTTAATGCTTACAATCTGTTAACAGTTAACGGTGAAGTTCTTGACTTTAGCAATCATGTTCGTGAAGCAACACACAAAGTGTTTTATGTAGGCTAATAGTCAGCTGTCTGTGAGCATGGCTGACATTGTATTATCAACAACTGTTAGTCTGAGAGCAAGCAAGGACATCGAGCTGTGTGCAAAAGGGCCAATCATATACAATTTCGCAATAATGCAAGATCAATTTTTAACAGATGATGCTGACACTATGCAATATTCTTAGTGATTCTAATACATAAATCAGAATATGAGTTTAGACAAATATCACATGCTTACTTGATCATGCAGTATAAAAAAAAAAACTATAAAACTATAAAAAAAATAATAACCACCTAAATATTAATAATATTATTTAATTGAAAAGTTTGTCACATAATCAACCAAACAAATCAATCAATACAAATTTAAACAAAATGAACAGACACACACTTATTTATTGTTTTTATAGGACTACACAGAAACATTTATTTTATTTTATTTTCAAAGAAGACTTCTTACAAATCATTCTACAAAAATACAATTTGGCAGTGCTTCAATTTCTGTTACATCTGTGCATACTACTGTATCTGATTGTGACACTTCCCCGAAATTCAAGTGAAGACTGTTTATAATTTAGGCTACTGTCAACATTGTGTTACTGTTTTACCAATACACATACGAAGAATAAGTTCAATACTTTCGATGCTCTGTTTAATGTCACCTTTCCCCTATTATTTTGTAACAGAATCCGTACAACGGTTTACGTAATAAATAAAAAAAGAGCGAGCATCATCATGCACTCTGCTAATAATGTTTGCTGTTACTTGAGTAAATATGGGACGTTACAATGTTATCAAAGGTTTAGATGATGCCAACATTATGAGTAGGCTAAATGATATAAACAATGCGCTCACCTCGTGTTTGACAACAACCGCTTGCGATGACACTGAGGCGGTCTGGAAAATGTAGTTTTTATGCGGCTGAAAAATAATTCCCACGCAATGGCTTGTGGTACTTGTAGTTTGCACTGATAGCTAGCTAGTGCACCACACATAAGAATTGTAGCCTACAGTTCTCTATCGCACTCATAATCCCCACATTTAATTAGCTACACTTTTAACTTTATATATTTTAAAAATATATAAATTAAAAAGCTATGAAATAATTCGAAGTAATAGCCTACTATTTAATATTTTGTGGCAGTTTATTTGTTTGCTATAGAGCTATAGTTGTTGTTGTTGTGTTAAAACACTTTTTTCTGGGAAAAAAAAGTGCATGACCTCTTGAAGATTACTGTTTTTATATGATTGGTACTGGATAGCAGAGTTTTTTGTTTTTTATTATTATTATTTTTTACACAGATGACAGTGTTTTTTTTTTTGTTTTTTTTGTTGTTGTTGTTGTTTTTGTGTGTGTGTTTCAATAAGAAAACATTCTATGATATGCTATAATATGTATATGCTATGATACATACACATCTTCTTCTAATACTATATTAAAAGCATTCTTAATTTCCTAAATCTATAAACACGGTTTGTTAAATGTTACTTTATGCAGATGAAATTTTAACAATTTTATAGTCTCATCAAAATATGGAAAGAACAGGTATGGTTTTCTGATGAATCTATCACTCGTCTATTGTAATTATTTTATGAAATGTCCTATGTATTCAAATGGATATCCAGCTCCAGAAATACGGAGAGTAGTTGCAAGCAAGTGCAAATAAATGTATAAGAGATTCTGGCTCAATCTCTGTAATCCAGTTCTTATGGACTTCATTCTGTGCTGAGCAGCCACACGATTTAAAGCAGACAGAATCATCTAACCTGTGACAGAAATAAGCATTTTTAATGTAATAATCAAATCCATGGCAATATTTCATTAACATATAACACCCTCACCAGACCATAGTGGCATCGCAGTAAGGAAGTGATAAATGTAATATTATTAATAACAGTATTTTGACAGAAGTAGCTGTTTTCAGAACGGTAGTGAGCCGGATCGAGTAGATCGTCGTTTGATTTAGAGGCCCTGTTCAACACGATCGGTTACCTCGTCGTTCGATTACAACGCAAAGTCGCTCCGTTCGCTCTCTCGTTTCTCTCATTGCAACTTTTGCAGGCACTCACTCCACAGACATGATCACCAGCTGAAGCCAAGACCTGCAATTTGGCTCTTTTATTAGAGCCAAAACACCATCGATACCCGTGGAGTTAAGTTGCAGACATCCTTTTTTCATCACGCACCCCGGGCCGATTATCAAATTGAAATTCTGGATGTGATTTTTCATTCTTTTATCCTTTTTCTCTCCCTGATGAACTGGGTTAGTAATGCAGGAGACAGCAGCGATTCTGTCCGCGGCTCAAGATGGCAGATTTTTATTGAGTTGTGAACAGTGCTGTCGCTTCATTTTTTGCCATGAATAACAGAAATCCTTGCACCGATGGCCCCTGTATACGAAGGTAAGATCTACAGCCCTTACGAGGGTGAAATTAATGTCAGACCTGCACATAATTGACTAACATTATTCACTCTCTCCGCAGTCGGGTCCTGAGGTTCGTTACCAATCTCTTACTTGTGTCAGAAAGGATGCATTTGTTAAATTATTATTATTTATGAAATCTTAGCTTGATGTGCTATCAGTTACTTATTGAATTCGTCCAGGTTTATTGTGGATTTTGACTAAAATGTATTTGAAACCGCAAACCTCCCTCTGTTTCATTGTGTAATGCTGTCTATTCACTTAATGTTTATTCTTATTGGCTAGTATTACAAAATACCACCGTTTCATAATAGATTGCTGTGTATTCTGCACGCTTGTGTCATATACAATAGATTATGGATCTATTTAGGGAGGTTATATACGAAACAGAAAGTGGATATGAAGCAAACAGGCAGTGTACAGATAAGGCATGATTCTTGGAATTGCGCTTTCTAATTTCTTGTTTCACTATTAAGTGACTTGTTATTCAATTGATGCTGCACAATATATGTTGTAATGGTTTGGTGTGATTATAGACTAACTAATACACTGCAGTGTTAAGGTGACTAATCCTCGTGCAGGAATGCTTTATGGAGTATACAGTGAATCCATAGCAGAGTTTTTTCTGTCTTAGCATTTTTTTTGTTCGACGTGAGGGGTAAAATCAATTCATCAACAGCCTAAAAAGCTGTTTTTGTTCTCCAGAGAGCATGCTGAGGTCACTTACAGGGTTAGTTCACCCCAAAATGAATTCTGTCATTTACTCACCTAAACCTCTTTTTCTTTTCTGTGGTGATTTTGGACAGAATGTAAGTGACTGTGACAGCCTTAGTCACTTTCTCTGTATGTAAAATGAAAGTGAACGGTGATTGAGATTGACATCTTTTGAGAATGACGTGAGGGTGTGTAAATGATGACAGATTTTACATTTTTGGATGAACTATCTCTTCATGGCTGTGTCTCAAAACCATATGCTGCCCATTTTTGGGTATCATAGGTGCATATGCAGCTTTTTGAAGCACCTTCGGTGCTTTAAAATGTAGGTTGCTCACTAGGTTTTCAGCCTTAGTTGTGGTTGAGTTTGATTTCAGATTGAGATTGAATCATATTCCGGTTGGTTTTAGTTCATAATTTAGACAAATACAAAGCAATGCATGTGTACGACAGTGCCAGCCTCAGACAGCTGAAGGATTACATTTGTCTTTTGAATTATTATATATTATTTTTTCAATATTTCTGATTGATTAGCCGTGCTCCCTCTGCTGGTGATAGCAACCCCCACCCTTTTTTGTCTTTAAGATTATTTGCACAAAATGAATAGGCATTACTTTTTAATTTTTGCCTTATCAAGCTAAAGCAAGTGGGAAATATGCAAACCTTTAATCACAGTTCTACAACTTTCTTAGTTGATTAGATGATCTTATAGGTAGATGGATGCTGCAGATGGATGGATGCTAGATTCATCTTGTGGAACGGTTACATTTGAAGACCCTTAAGGTAACCTTATGGGACATCTGAAGACGCTTGAGACTTGGTTTAGCCTTCGTGTAACTTTTTAGGTTTGATCTGGCTGTTGTATAAACAGCATCTCCTATGGGATGTTCACTGTAATCCCATACAAAACCAAGTGAGCTTATTTAAGAAACAATGTGTGGGACTTCAGCCTAATTGTTTAGTCGAACAGTGATGCTCATAAGGTGTAAAGAGAGATTTGTCATTTGGAAGTAGTTAATGGAATAGAAATGACATTGTTCTGGTGGTTTCTCTTTCTCTGCTCTTGCTTATTATAGATGTGTGCGCTCAGAATGGAAATGTGGGGCAGCATCACACATTTCCTTTACTGTCCATATGTCTTGTGTGATATTTATGGATGCAATTATGTAGTTTTTCTACACTTCAGATGGCTGGTTAATGCAGAAATGTGTTTCTTTTGCTGTTTATCTCTCTTTGTTTCACTTGTAGAGTTGTTTTCGTTGCCTAACAAAAGCTGGGACTTTTAATATGGTGGTGTTGTGTCATTACCTTAGGAATGCCTAATAATTGGTTTATTTGTTGTTTTTTGTGGTTTGAGCAGCCAGTCCAATGTAACGCCAATCTGTGAGTGTATGTGAACACACATTAAAACTAGATTAAATGTCTGGTCATGCTTGTTTAGCATTTATTTACAGACTCCTCTGCTCATCTCATGGTTGTCAGATGCGTGCATTGTGTCGCTAAGGCACATGCGCGCTGTGTTGAGCTCTTTTCAAAAGCAGGAGTAAAAGACCTTTCAGTTTGTGAATAAATATCTGTTACTGCTCCAGTTTAGGGTACAGACTGTCCGTGGAGACGTTTGTAATGCCAGTCCATAGTGAGAGCTCTTTGTTGTTGCCTTTTCCCCTGCACTGATGTGTCTTTGTGGAGCGCTGTGGTGCAGGCCCAACGCTCTGGCTCAATCCCATACGGAAGAGTAATCTGGGGCCAGAGGAGTCTTGGCTCCTGGCCTCGTAACCCACACTGACATGTTGATAAATGCCTGATGTGAGGACCAGGACAACCTGTCTCTACAGCAGAAGGAAGCAAATGTTTAGCTTTGGAATCCTGGAGATGGAAAGACATCTTGAGTCAGGCCTGGGTCTTTCCAATTATTGTGTTTTCTCTTTATATTTAGGGGTCACGTTTGGTGATTATCAATATCGTTTGCAGTATGCTTAATCTTTAAAGGAATAGTAGTTAAAAATGAAAATTACATTATAATTTATTCACCCTTATGCTGTTGCAAGACTGTATGACTTTCTTTCTTCCCTGGAACATTGAAGGTTGAGGGTTTCACAGAATTTCCAAGTTGCTTTTTTCCATAAAACATAAATATACCATACTGTTCAAAAGTTTTATTTGGCAAGGATGCAACAGCAAAGACAACATTTCAAAAACATTTTATTTTTAACTTTCTATTCATTAGAGAATCCTGGAAAAAAAGATGTATCGTTTAGAAGTACAACAGTTTTTAGCATTGATATTAATAATAAGAAATGCTTCCTGATGAGCATATTAGAATTAGCTCTGAAGGATAGTGTGACACTGAAGACTGGAGTAAAGATGCTGGAAATTCAGCTTTGCCATCACAGGAATAAATTTCAATTTAAAATCTATTCAAATGTAAAATGGTTATTTTAAAGTGTGATAATATTTCACAATATTACTCTTTTTTTTTTTTTTTTTTTTTTGATGCATTTTTGATCAAATAAATGCAGCCTAAGAGGCATCTTTCAGAAACTTCTAAAAAATCTTATCTCCAAGCTTCTGAGTAGTCTAGAGTAACCAAAGAAACCAAAAAAAAAAAAGCACCCTCAAATTGGTCCATATGACTTATATTCTTATATTATATTCCAAGCCTTCTGAAACCAGTCTTTTAAGAACCAGTATAATGGTCTAAACCATATGATTAGTTGGTCTCTGACCTGTAGATGATCTCTGCCAACTGTTTTTGCTTTTCAGACCTTTGGAAACCTTCTTGGTTCCCCTGAGTTCACGCCACCATCTCCACTTGACAAGCATCTGCGTCATAAACTTCATAAAGCAACTGTTCCAACATGTCCTTCTGTTTTGGTGTTGGAGTTGATTGATTGTCCCTAACTGATCTTAACCCATGCCTAAGGTCCAGGGTCATTGCCAGTTGAGAATTGCAGGAAAATCTATAAGTTTGGAGGTCATCGCCCCTGAGTGAGTTTACATTGTTGCCCCCCTCAATCAAGAGGAAGTGCTTCCTTGCTAGGACACTGAAGCATTGTGACACCGGTGTCTGTTTGGCAGACGGACAAATGCCTGGTTCTCATAGCCATCCATGTTTGAAAACCACAATGGCTGACTGTCCAGGTCATTGGTCACTCTGGAAATAGTCTTCTCCAGCGCATTATCCTCACAGAAGTCCTTACAGGACTTTTCGTCTCACCGTGGGTCAATGAATGAACCGCAGGCTTACTGAATGTGATTATGCTGTCCACATCTTGTGCTCCTTTGAAGCCTGAGGGACATTTGAGCTCTCAGAACCTCAGTGGGGAAATGGCTCACAGGTGTGCTCTGGTGCCCAAGGGAGTTGAATTGTGGCATATGGGGGTGGGTTAGTTAATGGGGTCTGTCCTACTGACAGAAACCAAAAGTGCAGGGGAAAACGGGGCTTTGTTACTGACCACGGTGAGCTCATTCATTTTTTAGGTGTTTATTTTGCATGTGAAATGCACCAATTTTTGCATGCTTGGATTGAAACTGAAATGTGCAATATCAATGCATTGACTGCATCTAAAATCTCTGCTGTTTGTTGGATGGTACAACTGCTAGTGAACAAATTCAATATTCCAACATGATCTCATAATGTGTCTCTCATTATCGATAAATGACACTCTGAGAAAGACGTTGTTAATGGCAAACGTATTTATAAATGAAATCCAGATAGGAGTAATAAAAGTAAAGTCATTTGCACTCTGTGTATGGCTGTAATTATCTTCAAAGCTCAACAAGTATGAAATATAAACACAGTGGATGTTTTGGTATAACATGTTTTTCTCATTAACTGATTTATGTGGGTGCTTGTCACAGTGACCTCTAGAAGTCTCACAGAATGAAACTGTCAAATTAAGTAAACAGTGGTAAATGTGATGGCTTTAAATATTTCATTCATCTCTTTTATTATAAATACAATAAAAACAAACTTTGAATCCTTATTAATTCAACATTGTAAACCTCTGTATGTCTCTGAAGTTGTTCATTTGTAAAAGCGTTTACATTTCAGATGCTATCAGTGTGTTGGTATTGTATGTTTTGTTGTCTGTGCAAACATATAAAAATGCATGTTTGCTACAGTTGGAGCAGAGAATTGAAGAGGGGGCTGTAAAAGTGTTTTTAATATTTTTATTTTTAATATGTATTACTGAATATTAAACCATAATACTAATATCATACGCATTCTTTGTTATAACAGTGTTGCCTTAGTATTATTTACATACTATTAATATTTTCATTAGTAGTAGTAGTACTTATTCATATTTTTAATAATATTTTGACTGTTTTTTTTTTATATTTTCAGTTTTCATTGTACTTTTAGTTTAAGTTCAAGTAATTTTAAAGATGTTTTGTCACTTCTATTAGTTTCAGTAATTTAGTAATAATAATTTAGTACTTTCAACTTATTTTATTCCAGTTAGTTTCCAAGGCCATATTTACTTTACAAAACAAAACAAAACAACTAAATTATTTTGTTTTGTTTTTAGTTAACAACACCAAACTGTGCTTTCTAAAGACTGGTTAAAAATCCTATTATTCTTTTAAAGGCCCTAGTTTTTAACAGTAGAAATAAAAAAAAAATCTCTATAAAGCATTGTGGGAAAAAATATTTTGAAGGAGTTTTTTTTTTTTTTTTTTCTCACAAAATATTAGTATGATCCCAAGGGCTTTATGACACTGGTCTGGAACATTTTTATACTTAAGTATAAAGTATAAGTACAAAGAAGTAAATTAGAATCCACCAAATTATAAATCCATCTGTACTTTAATAATGGTAGAAAAAAAGATACACAACATTAGATTTAGCCTTATTACTTATTTTTGTGTTTTAATAATTACTGTGGTTTTAGAGTAATGCATATATAAAAGCATGTTTATTTTGAAAAAAACTTTAGAAACAAGGTATCTTTATAATGTCATGCTTAATATTTTTCTCACATAGTCCAAATGGATTTTTATACATACTATATATAGCTATGTTTATTTTTATTTTTAATCTTTTTATTATTTTTTAGGAAGGGTGTCCCTCGCAAAGGGATCATCACATTGCACTGACTGTCTTTCTCTTCAAGTTCTGCTCTGTACATCCCCTCTCGGGCATCGCAGCTCATGACCTGCAGGCAGCATAATGGGATTTTATTATTTCATAATTAGCCCGTTTGCTGGGCTCATGTTGTCTTGCGTAATAATTTGTTATGTAACTCCCGGTTTAAATTACTAATTTGCTGTCCTCTATTTGTGAAAGTTTTGGCATGACTGGCAACAATTAGTCCGCTATAAGGTTTCACGGAGAGCCATGCCAGCGACGTTGGTCCGAGAGCTCTCACCACATGCGCGATACGCCGGGGTAGGTGAGTTCAGCATTGATTCGCAGCCATGCGGAAACACAGAAGGATCCAGCTGCAAGCCTCTCTGTTTGTTTCGTGGTGCGGGCGTCAGATATGATGCAGCACCAAGGGCATTTTCAGACAATGCTGAGTGTCATACCTTTCTACACCCACACTTATCCCACAGTACTAATGCATTCTGGGATACATTGCGTGTTTACACGGTAAACAAAAGGTTTGCATTTAGTTGCCAGGCTGTCAACATACGGTCACTTAGTGAGGTAAATAAGCAGCTATGAAAATGCAAAGGGAAACCGATGGGAATGACAAGGAAATCAAGTAATTTTTGTTTCAAAACATCACAAATGGGCCTGTTTTAACTCATTCTGCCAGGTCTGGTGGATGTGCTTTTTTTTTTTTTTTTTAAAGGGTGGGGGTCCAACTGGTATGTTTCCTTTGATCAGATATGAGAGGATCAGTTCACGCTGGGGTCTCTCCCGGCTGCATTCTTCCACCAACAAAGGGAAATGAAAGGGGGGCTTTTTTTCACAGCCGCTGCATTTGCGGGGCTGTAATCACATGGCAATTACTCCTTCATGAAGGGCACCATTCATTTCGCCTTCACACCTATGGTTACCGGCACCAGGGTTCATATCACCAGCCACTGACTGATGGAATTCAGCTGCTTTTGTGCAATGAAACCCTACTTATTCCTATATCTCAGGGCATCAGTTATGAATTTTAGTAAGTGCAAGTGGTTGATGACATGGTTAGCTTTGGTTTAACTTGAGCTGAAACATTTGGAGTAGAAAAAGTTTTCTCTCAGGAATTGCTAGTTAATTTCATAAACAATTGGCAAATGGCAAGGAGCACACTGAATTAACCATTGTGCTATGCTAAAAAAAAAAAGCTTAACCTAATTTGGTGTTCCCAGTCAAATATGAGCTTGTAAGCCTCTAAAAATGCCATATTATCTCCAAATTTTGGATTCAATCTTTTTGTCAACTTGTTTTCTTTCAATTAGCATTGGTTTTGTATTTCTTTTGGAACTGATTTATCGTAGGCCTCATTGATCTGAGCTTATGCACCTCGGTTTTTGAGTGAAAAGCAACATTATTTGTGGATAATTAATTTCACTCAGAAGCTGAGGTGCAAATACAAATCCTGTGCTAATTGTTAGAAAACAAGCTGTATTTTTTGACCGGGAACACCACAATTATCAATTTTGGAGGAATTTGTTGTACTGTACCCTGTGTGAGCGAACTTCAGTAGGTTTTGATCCAATATGATAACCTTAACTTGCATTTTTTTGGAAAGAGAAAATCCTCTCTGGGCCAAAATGACCAGAAAAACAGAAATGGTATTCTCTTGAGTGTAATTCTTTTGTAAAAATCTTGGTTTTATTTACATCTTTGGAGAAATCATTTTTTCTAGTGTACTTGGAGATAAAACGTGGTCTTGTGTGCTGATTTCTGTAATGTGGGTTACTGTGCATGTGCATACATGGATGAAACCGGGGGTTAAATTGGCATACAATGCATTCATTGGTCTTTCAGCATTCTCTCCCCCTCCCTGTTCTGGCCATGCCATGCCAGCCTGCTGAAAGCACATTGTCTATGCCCTATATAATCCTATTGTTGTCGAGAAACCCCCATAAGTTGGGCCAATTGGCATGGTGAGGCTCGGCCTGCTTTATCTGGGTAATGTACAGTCTAAACTTGATGAGACAGACAGATTAGCTTTGTCCACAAACATCTCGTAGTTAGAACCCAACGTAACTGAACACAGTAGTATAAAGATGCCCATGTTTCATTGGTTGCATTTACTTTTAATCATTTATTAGGGTTTGTGTAGAACATTGGCCACTCTTATACATGGAATCTCAATCACTGACAGTGATTTGTAGTGTTGAATGTTTTATTTTATTGCGTTTTATTTTAATTTATGGTTTTTATATTTAATTTAAAGTTCTGTATTTATCAGTACCTGTCAATATTTGATATTTATCAGCCGATTATTTATTTATTTATTTATTTATTTATTTATTTATTTATTTATTTATATATATATATATATATATATATATATATATATATATATATATATATATATATATATATATATATAATATTATTATTATTATTATTTTATTTTTCTCTTATTACTAGCACTTTCTAAACAATTACTTTTTTTAGTAAAGATTTATTTTAAAAATATTTTTATAAGACTTTTTTCATCTTTTCTATTTACTAATTAAGTACTTTATTTGAACAAAGATAGACAGATTTTTAATTTAAAAACATTCAAATAAATTTTTATTAATTTTAACTTTTTTTTCAGAGTGGTAAATAAAACAGATTATTAGAGTACGCTTTACAAGAAAATACTATTTCAGTTTTTCTACTTCTACACACAATTCACATTTGCGTTACTTTGTTTCCTTATTTATTGTTAAATTTATTAGCAATTTCTGAGTTAAAATTGTTTTTACACCATTTTTCTTCACTGTATGTATGTCTCAGTCTTTCTCTGTCTAATTTAAGCATTTCTTGAAGGTAATATAGTCAGGAGAATAGAGAAGAAGATCCCTGAGAGAGATATTGTCAATAAGTCTCTTCAGAATGTTCACTTCCCACCCTCTCATTCTCATGTTTTATGCCTCATGTGTTGAACGCGGCAGACAGTGCTGCAGGTAAAACTCTCCACACACACACACACACACACACACACACACACACACACACACACACACACACGCACGCACACAGTCATTGTGGGGTTTGGCCGCCCAGCCCGACTGTGGGCTCTTCACAGATGGCTGCAGGTAGCGTGACACGCTTGGCTGATAACCAAAGGACTTCAAAGCCCCAGACAGCCAGAACAGAGCCGAGAGAGTCTGCCCCACTTTTTGATGTGCGCCTGGAGGAGTGAGAAAGGGACACTGGCGCCCCAACAGACCAGAGCGCTCTTAAGAGCCGGAGATGAGCGGCCCCATTGCCCCTTAATGAGCTCTGCTCGAAAACCCATCATGCTCACACACAGGTCCTCTTTGTCAAGAAAGCTTGATCAGTTAACGGTCGACTCTATACTGAGCAAAGCTCTGATTGCCAACTTTTTTAAACTAATCTTGACTTTTAAGTGACATTTTTCAGTTTTTCCTCTTTAATTTGAAGTTCTCTTTGAATTCAAAGCACTGTGAAGGTTGTAAGAGACAGTCTTAAAAGATAGTTCACCCAAAAATGAAAATTGTCATCTAGTCAGATTCACATCATTCCAAACCTGTATGATTTTCTTTCTTCTGTGCAACATAAAAGATTTAACAAAAAAAAGTCTCAATTTTCTCCATGCAATGAAAGTCAATGGGGTCCAAAGTTTGTTGGACAAAAAGTTTTTTTTTTTTTTTTTTTTTCATATTCAAACGTTTTAGTCAGTTTTACTTGGATGTCAGTTTAATTGACAAAAATAATGATAACACTTTATTTTAAGGACCAATTCTCACTATTAACTAGCTGCTTATCACACATATTATTAGCATACTGGCCATTCATTAGTACTCATAAAGCAAATATTAATGCATTATTCTGCATGACCATATTTTAGATCCCTTAATCCGACTCCATACCTAAACTTATCAGCTACCTTACTAACTTACTTACTGAAGGAAAAATGTGTTCCCTATTCTAAAGTGTTACCAAAATAACATTTTAGGTGATTATAAACCAAATATTGAGATATTTTGTATATTAATTTAGTATGATATAGCAATTTATTCACTACTGTTTAAAAGTTTAGGGTCAGTAAGATTTTATTCATGTTTTTGAAAGAAGTCCTATGCTCAAGGCAGCATTTATTGGATTGAAAATACAATAAAAACAGTAATGTTACCATTTAAAATAACTGTATATGTATATATGTATGTATATATTTTATATATATATAGTATTCAGATTAATATATGTTATTATTTGTTAAAATTGTTGGTAACTCTTTACAATAAGGTTCATTAGTTAACAACATTAGTAAACATGAACTAAGAATGAACAATACTTCTACAGCATTTATTAATCTTAGTTAATGTTAATTTCAGCATTTACTAATGCATTATTAAAATCGCAAGTTGTGTTTGTTAACATTAGTTAATGCACTGTGAACTAACATGAATAAGCTATGAACAACTGTGTTTTCATTAACTAACATTAACAAAGATTAATAAATAGTGTAATAAATGCATTGTTCATGTTAGTTAATACATTAACTAATGTTAACAAATGACACCTTATTGTAAAGATGTATTGACGTAATCATATAACTCAGTAATTTTGTTAGATGTACTGTAGAAGATATGCTTTGGGCCACTGGTGTGTGATGTAGGATATGGATTTCACTGTATGTGCTCTCTGAGCTGACCTATCGTTCAACACACACTCCAGAGAACGGCAGCGAGCGAAAGGGAGGCTGACGATAGATGCTGTATCCTCCATCCTCTCCTCTGCTGGGGTGCATCTTGCAGGGCCGATTTCTTGGAGGTTAATAATTGAAAGGGTGCTGGTGGGTTGTTGGCAGGGTGTAGTTGTGCGTAGGCTGTAACCTTTGTGTGTGTGTGTGTGTGAGATGCCCTCCCCTCTTTCAAGATCAATGGCACTTGCGGGCCTGCCCCCCCTTCTGCGTATCCCGTGACCGGTTAGGGCAGCACGACTCTCCCGGAGCCCAGAAAATCTCGGTCTCCTTCTCCAAGAAAGGCCAAATGCCGACCTTTTGCTATGAAAGCATGGCCTTTGCCGTTTCTGGGATTGTTGTTTTTACCTTGCAAACTTTATGACTGTGAACACGACATGGCAAGAGCGTGAGGGAGAATGAGGTCGAGATGGATGGAAGCTGATACAACTGGGTGGATACTGAGTGTCAACACTGGGACTCGTTCCCTCGTGGGCTCTGGATCCTGTTTATTTTAGACTGGACACCCACTTTCATGTGTCTTGAAAGTCCGTGTTGCCTTTGGTGTCATGGGCTGGCTGACTGATTAGAGGCATCTCTCTTTGAGGAGTACGACAGCAGAATGTCTCAATCCGTGAATCCCTTTGGGATGTTGCTGCGGGGACGTTATAACCTCGAACTCGGCTCAGAGACAAGACAAGTCCCGTCAATAATGTATACGTCCCCTTTCTACTTTCAGTAAGAATGCGAGTCACATGTTATGGTGTGTGTGTGTATAACAGAGAGTTCCTGTCATAGAGCACTTATAGAATTCAGTCTTAAAATTGAAAAAATGATGAGACAAGACAAGAATGAGCTAAATAAAATGGTGTAAAAAATTATATATATATATATATATATATATATATATATATAATATATATATATATAATTGTTTTTTTTTTTTTTTTTTAATAATTTTTTTTAAATTTTTAAAATGTATTTTCCTTTTTCCTTTTAATCCCCCAGTTATATCAGTTATCAGCTGGTATTAGAAATATCAAAATGTATTGTAAATATGTTATGTTAAATAGTGCATTCTGATTTCTCCTATTTATACATTTAGAATTAGCTTGTTCATCCTGTAACACTCAACATTAATCTTTAAAAACACTTCTAATTTAATAACACTGTTAAATGTAATCTTTAGCAAATTTTAAAATGAATATCCATTGTTGAATATCCATTGATAATGCACATTTGTAATGTTGTATGTCTAAATTCACTTGTAGACTATACAATGATTGATTATTTTTTAGGGTTTTATTTATTTAGATAAAACATTATAGAATTTTCAGCTTTAAAAGACAGTGTTTTTTTAGTATTATTTATATATTAATATTATATACTGTAGTATTTATTAATATTTAGAATTGGCTTTTGTTTTTATTTTTTAAATACTTCTATTCATTTTATATTTAAAATTTTTACTTAAAGCGTTTATGTAGAATGCATTATAAAGGGTTATTAAAGGGTATAATGCATTATAATTATTCATAATGTGTGTTGTAATACATTATATCTTTTAAATAATTATAACTGAATTTAAAATGCATAGTGTAACAATGAATCGATATGTGTTATAATGTATTAACTGTGGTTATAATTATTCATGAGGTTGTACAATTCATTATACAGGTGCATTACAAGGCATAGGCTAATTAATGCATTAAAACTACTTTTATAATGCATTATACATGAAGGCTTTAAGTATTACCTTGATGTTTTAACTTTAGTCATTTTAGTATGTTTCTAATTTCTTATATAATACATTTTTGAGCTAATATTTATATTTTTATTTATCTGCTTTATTTCAGTTACCAAAATCAGTGTTAATAGTTTTAGTTAGCAATAACAACACTGTTATCAGCTTATTAGTATTTTATTACAGGGAAGAAACCAGCATAAACATTCTTTTAAGCATCTGCCTCTTTTCTGTGCTGCACAAGAAAGAAAGTCACAGGTCTGGAATGACATGAGAGTGATTAAATGACAGAATGTTCATTTTGGGCTAAACTGTCCCTTTAAGGTGTGTGTTTGTGTGAGGGGCAGTTTGGCGCTGTGGCCTGAAATGTCTCATGTGGCTGACGCTGCTAAGGCCATGTGCCTGAACTCTTGTTGCATTTGAGAGGGGAGGATATGTACATAAACACACACACACACACACACACACACACACACACACACATACACAATAGTCTCATGCTGAAGAGAAAGCAGGGGACGGGTGGGTTGAATGCTTATCACAATCAGACACATGGACAGTATGTGTGTGTGTGTGTGTGTATGTTTGTCAGACCTTCGCTGGTGTCAGTGCTGATCCTCTTCTACAGCCCTGCTCTCCTCCAGCCAGCCAGCGCTCAAAAACAAACATGTTTTGGAAGCCGCTCTCAATGGCTCGCCATTGGCTGCCAGGAAGACTGATCGGGTCTGACTGGTTGCTTAGCATTTCAGTATGATCTGATCCTGAGAGACGCCCCTGCTCAGATATATTTTAATGTGTGTTTGTTAATGTGTCTGAGAATTTTAGAAGGCTACGTCTCCATGTGCTTGCCCAAGCATGAAACAAATGACAGAGCCGTCCTAGATATACATATTAGCGTAATGGATTCCACAGCACTAGGGCCTCTCATATAATGTATGCAAAGAGCCACACGAGGAAGATATGACATAAACATTACTGTGTGTTCTGTCTTGGGTGCTTTTGTCATTTTGAATGAATATAAAGTATATTTTCACCAATGAAATGTGGGTGTCCTAGTCAACTGATTGGTCTTAAAGAACATAACATTTATGTGATAAAAGCTTTCCATCCATCCATTCTTCAAAGCGCTTATCCTCTGTAGGGTTGTAGGTAGAAGCTTTTCATAAGCTGACATTGTGTCCTTATAAACTTCTATGTGTGCTAGAACAATTTCTGCATGTTTTTTTCTGAATGCTAATGAAATCATGTTGGATTTACCCATGATTAGTGCTGATTGGTCACCTGGCTTTGTGTGTTGTTAGTGACTTTGGTTTTCATTGACTAATGATCTGGTATTTTCTCATTTTAAGCTCTTAGTTTGTAGGCAGAGCATGTTGTTGTCTGGATTTGACTTTTTATGATTTGAGTCACATGACAGTAATGACGTTCAGAGAAGGTTTGGTCCTAAACGTCTTGGTTCTCCAGGTCATGACGCTTATCATTGGTGACTCCTCATGGATGACTACTTAACAGATTTACACTTTGTAAAAAAATAAACAAAAATATTAATAAAATGCCATTTTAAAGTCATTGAATTTTTGGATTATTTGGTAGAAGTGCAGCAGTGAATTTTACTGATTTTAAAACTTTTAAAACGATTGATTAATAAAGCACAGAAGTTGAGGAAAAGCCCAAAAGTTATTAATAGACACAATAAATAAAACAATTTTTATTATGATTTGTATCTCAACTGGAATGATTGCTTTAAAAAATTTTAAATAAATACATTTGCAAGAATCACCCATATGTATGTGTATTTATTCAGCTCTTTTGAAGGTAATTAAAGAAAAACATGTAAAAGCCATTAAAATTCCTCTAGCTTTTATCATTTAATTTGTCTTCATATAAAGGTCATAAAGGGAATAAAAAATTACAGCCCATGTATAAACTCATTTATCATCTTATAGCCAAAACCAATTAATTGGCATAGACAGACTCTGATGGAGTCGCGGATTACATTATTTTTAAACTTATTGTTGTGCGCTCTCTGTGTGTGTGTGTGTGTGTGTGTGTGTGTGTGTACGTATTCCTGTTTTGTTCTTTTGTTCTGTCCAGGCCTGTAATTTCATTCTTGCCTCCCCAGAAAATGTCATCCCGTTCAGTAATCAGATTACTCATAGTTTATGGCTTTTGCTGAGGTATTAATATGTTGTATATGTTGTTCACTTATCACTACCGTCAGTGGCTGGCAGGACTCCAGGCTTTGTTTATGGAGCTCTCAGCACCTCTGGTCTACAGAACATACAGAACATCATTTGTTACTCAAAGTCAACATGAAACTGTGTTCACAAACCATTTAACTCCTGTAACGTGATGAATGATGAATGGAAAAAGATGTAGAACAGGACAAGAATTGATAGGATTGTGCGTCTGTGATTTGATTGATTTTAATGTGATTTGTGATTTGAAAAAATAACTTGGTACCTTTAGGAATGTAAATAAATTTGATTTCATGTTGACTTGAAGGTATAGCTCACCCCAAAAAAAAAATTGTTTCATCATTTGCTCTCACGTTGTTCAAAACCTGTATGAATTTCTTTCTTCTGTTGAACACAAAAGAAGATATTCTGAAGAATGTTGGTTGCCAGACAGTTGCCGGTAGCCATTGACTTCTATAGCATTTTGTCTTCCTTTCTATGGAAGTCAATGGCTACCAGCAAAATGTTTGGATACCGATATTCTTCCAAAGCCTTCTTTTGTGTTCAACAGAAAGAAAGTAACTCATACAGGTTTGGAACAACATGAGGGAGAGTAAACGATGACAGAGTTTGAACTATCCCTTTAAAGGGATCATATTCTACACACTGTATTTACAGTACAACTTCGAATTTTTATTTTTTTTAGTGTAATTTAGTTTTACGTGACTATTTTCCTTTTCCTCTGTGAGCATTAAGATTGAACAGGCTGTTTTTCTACTGTACCTTTTAAGACTTCTCTATGTCTAACCTCAATGTACCAGCATAGTTCAATAAGACTAAATACTGAATTGGCGTTAAGTAAACATGGATGAACATGTTACTTGAATATGACTCTGAATGAGTTTTTATAGTCTGATCGGACGGGAGAATATATTTTGTTATTATGTAATCCTGTTTTCCATGATATGTTCCCTTAGTTTTAGTCCCTTAGTTCTTCCCATCATTCCATACAAGTTTGTGCTGTAGGGTTATAGAGGTCGACCACAGACACACACACACACACTCACTCACAATCTCCCTGGACTGTGATGTATTTGCAGGAAGAACCAGTCATAATGTCTCCTGAAGAGCTGGCCTGTGAGGATTTGGCTTATTAGCCGTGTCTGTTTATCTCTGGTATTCTCCAGAACCATAATTTGTGTAAAGATTATACTTGACGGAAAACACAAACTGAACCGGCGAATGACAGATGTTCAGAATTCCAGAAAATCACACAGTGTTAAAATAACACTGAAGAGCAAATGCTTTCGCGAACCGCTGCTTTCTGTTTAAGGAACACACGATGTTATATTCACTTTGATAACACTCAAATTCAAAATAAGCTTCTTTTGTTAATTTCGAGGTCGCTTTTAACTTGTTTTGTGGCTAAGAACAGTTGTTTTGTCAGGGTAGAGAATCACTTTAGTCATTGAGGCGCCACATTTATCCGTGCTTTGAGTGGCACAACTGCAGGATGTTCTCTCTGTGTGTGTGTGTGTGTGTGTGTGTGTGTGTATTTGCACTCGGTGTGTGAATCTTGTTTCATCTGTGCCTGGCTTGGCTTTGTGGTTAGTTTCTGGCATGTTGCTCAGGTCTTGTTCTTTTGAAGTGCCAACAGTGCAGCAAAAACCTGCAAAACATACTTTCGCAAGTACCCCGGCACACAAACACACTGCGACAGACAACGAAATAACTCATGGTTTGTTATTGTACCTCAGAGATTCCAATCAAGAGTGCCAAATAAAATAAACCAAACCTTTAATCAACATAATTAAAGCATTATAAATTTTCCTTGTAACTGTTTTATTAGTGGGGCTGGCGAACGCTAGTGGGAGGCTGCAGGAGTTTATCGATATTGTGTTACTGTAATGGTCTGATAACAGGGCTGTACAAGTTGCTTCTTATCGGGTGCTTGTCCCAAGCAGTCGTTGTCTTAGTTTTAATGCTCTTCAAGTGGGGACAGAGTTAGTCAGCAGGTCCTGAAGCATTGAAGTGGTGACTGTGATGTGAGTTCCCTTCTACACTTCAAAAAGGGCATTATTTTGAGCCTGTTCTGTTGCTAATAATATTGTGGGGGAGTCCTCATTATTATGGTAGTAGTATTGATTATTTTATTATTTTAGTTTTATTCTATTCTATTTATTTTTTCTTAATTCTTTACAATTTCATTTTTACTTTTTATATTTATTACTATTCTTAGTAGTAGTAGTAGCAGTAGTATTT
Source organism: Onychostoma macrolepis (assembly GCF_012432095.1). Taxonomy (NCBI): domain Eukaryota; kingdom Metazoa; phylum Chordata; class Actinopteri; order Cypriniformes; family Cyprinidae; genus Onychostoma; species Onychostoma macrolepis. The sequence continues at coordinate 8,024,719 of NC_081172.1, read as the reverse complement.
TAATTATTATTATTGATTATTTTTATTCTATTTTGTATATATTATCATTTTATTATTTTACTTTTTAAGATTTATTCATTATTATTATTACTACTACTACTACTATTAGTAAATATAGTAGTAGTAATATTTAGATTTATTATTGGTTATTTATTATTTATTTATAATTAGTGCTGTCAAACGATTAATCGCATACAAAATAAGTTTTTGTTTGCATGATATGTGTGTGTTCTGTGTATATTTATTATGTATATATAAATACACACACATACAGTATATATTTTGAAAATATTTACGTCTATATTTATATTCATCTAATTTATATTATAAATAAATATTTAATATATAAACATATATATATATATATATATATATATATTACACATACATAATAAATATTCACTGTACACATACATATATTATGTAAACAAAAAGTTTTATTTTGGATGCAATTAATCATTTGACAGCACTATTTATAATATTACAAACTTATGTGGCACTGACTAGAAGTAGTAGAAGTATTAAATTTTTTTATTATTGATTATTGATATATTGTTGATTTTTGTTATTTTTACTTACTGTTGAAGCTGACTTTATTTTTATTATTATTGTAAGTAGTAGTAATTATGTAGCATTGCTTTTATTATTATTCTGTTTATATTTTTATTAATGGTTATGTTTTACTGATGTTTATTATTATTAGTAGTAGTAGTAGTATTTTAATTTATTTATTTTTATTATTATAATGTATTATTTATATTTATTTATAATTGTATTGATTATATTTTTCTAGCTGTTATATTTTGTTTTACTTAGTATTTTAATGTATTATTTTATCATAGATTTTCATTCATTGATTTATTTATTTTTTATTACCTTTTTTTATAAGATTTACTGGCTAAAATCTAAATATTAAACTTGTTGCTTTGAGAGAACTATGCAAAGAAATCATGAGGGTTTAATTAAGGTTTCCCTGAAGACACTTGGTAAACGCAGTTATCTTGTGCACTCCCATGATGCTCTTTCCATATGTCATCTATAGCCCCTTCTAAACACACGGCTTCCTCTATTCTCACACACGGCCTTGATAAGCAGTCACTAACAGGCTGGTTGGAGAGGTCACAAAGCCTGTGTGTGACAGTGTGTGTTGTTTGTTTGTCTTTCTCTGAGGCCGTCAGAACACATGTCAATGGCTTTAGCTGCTCTCAGGCCCAGCTGCTGTCAACTGCTTTGCTCAACTAACACCTCACTAAATATCACACAAACACCCCACTAATGGGTCACATTAGGGCGAACTTTGCATGCGTCCATGTTACCACTTCATTCTGTGCCATCAATATCCATCTCACCCAGAGTGACGTTTTATTGCTTAGAAGTTATTCTTTCATAGCTCAAGATTCTGGATTCTTAGATGTTTCTCCCAATTTTTTTTTTTTAGAAAACATACAGTAAGAGTATAGAGTAGTAGCACTATAAAATTAAGATTTTGCTTAGAAATATATGAATTCATATGGAAATTTCAGATTTTTGATTGAAAATGTTGGTATCTTGGAAAATATGAGCACAGTTTGAGATGTTGAGATCTGTATGGAAGCTTGTGTCTGCCGTGGGATAAAAAAAAAAAATGATGCACAATTCTGGGAAAAAAGTTGGATTTGAGAGATAGAATCTCAGGAATGTGAGAAAGTCTAAACGTTTTGCAATTCAAACTTTTTTCTCAAAATTGAGAAAAAAAAAATAGAATTGCTTTAAACTAAGATTTGCAGGATGTAAACTTAGAATTGTGAGAAAGAAAGAATACTGAGACTATATCTCACAATGCTTTTTTTCCTCAGAATCGTGAGAAAAAATGTCAGAATTGTGATATTTAAACTCACTAACTAAAAATTGCGAGATGTAAAATTGGAATTGTGATACTCAAAATATTTTGGAATTCAGACACTTTTCTCAGAATTGTGACAAAATGTTATAATTGTGATATTTAAACTACGATTTGCGATATATAAGCTTGAGAGAGAGAAGGTCAGAATACTGAGACTATATCTCGCAATTCAGGCTTTTTGTCCTCAGAATTGTGAGGAAAAAAATGTCAGAATTGCGAGATTTAAACTCAGAATTCTGAAAAAGTCAAATCTCGTAATTCTAACTAAAAAAAAAATCTGAATTGTGAGCTAAAAAGTCGCAATGACCTTTTTTATTCGTTTCATAAACAAAACATTTAGCTATTTGTTTGAAACTCTACAGGAGACCCATTTCACAAAAATCTCAGATGCATAAGACGTAGCAAAAAGTCTCCGTTTGCTCTCAGTTTAGTCTTAGTGCTATCTTTTAGAGCTCAGAATTGTGATTTTGTTTCCAAATGGGCAGGTTTGTGCCAGGTGTAAGCGCGCAGCTTGCATTCGCATGCACATATGCATGTGATTCACGAACACCGTAATAGCGCTCAGCTAGTCAAACATTAGCGCTAAGTGGTAATGCTTTATTTATGTTGTGCTCGTGTGCATCTAGCTGCCTCTCTGTTTCGTTCCATAAATAGGTTTGGATGTGATCGCTAAATGAGGACTTGGGTGGTCAATATCCTGCAGCATCTGCTGTGTGTGTGCGCGTCTCTCTGTATCTGTATCTGCCTCTCTCTCTCTCTCTGGAGGTCTCGTGGTTTGAGGAGATGAGCAAGACCAGAGAGCTCCACATGCAAACCAGTGAACACATCCAGGCCGAGAAATAAACAGCCTAAGAAATGCTCCTGTGAGCTGCGTGTCTCGTTTCCTGCTGGCACTCTTCCTATCTTCACACACTGCACGAAATGTGTGCTCCCAGCCTCTCAGAGCTCTCTGAAGTGCGCTGGCCATGCTCTGCTCTGGAGGTGAGAGATACACCGTGTCATGAATAGAGACAATAGCCAGAGGTTTCCTGCTCTCACTTTCTATGAAACTACTGGGTTTCATTAGACAAGTCTGAGAGAGAAGGGAGTGAATGCTAAGTTAGATTTGAGAGTAAGTAGCCTAGATATTTCTATTTATGTTATCATTTTATTTTAGTATGATACCAATTGTAAATATAATTTAAATCAATATTTATTCATATTTATTTATTTTTAAATCAACAAATAATTACTTAAATTTTTTCATATTCAAATTAATACTGAAATTAATAAATTAATGGTCAATTATATTTATTAATTTCATATTCAAATTAATACATTAATAATACTTATTCATTTAAATTAATAATGTAAATGAATAATTATTTGAAAAATCCTTATTTACTAATATCCAAATATTTTATATTTTTAAATTAATGAAACAGCAGTATATTAGTGATAGATAGAATTGTGATTTTTGCATGGTGTATTACTTTAGTATTACCTCTATATAACAGTATTTATTCATATTTTGAATTAGCTTTTTGTTTTATTTTCAGTTTTAGTAATTTATAATGTCCTTCTGTCATTTTTATTACTTTGTGTGTATATCTATTTATACATGCATGCATGCATATTATTATTATTATTATATTTAGTACTTTTAATACTTAATTTGTTTATTTCAAGGTTTCATTTTCTAAATTTTTTTAAGCTTAGGTTTTTAGCGTAATATCTATATACTATTTCAGGTTTATTTTACTGAGAGAAAATAATTTTTAAGTTTTAAAAACGACCATGAAAAGGACAAAATTGATGAAAAAATGCAAAATAGATGCTTGGGGTTTGACTCTCTTCTCTTGGGCAAGTAAGAAATCACCTAGCAACCGCATAGCAAACATGCTAAAACCACTCAGAACACCATGTGGTTCTGAACTCGTTTGTCTATATGTTTTGTCTCTGATTATTTTTCTTAATTTATGTACATTGTTTTCCACAAGTTTCTGCTAAAGCAGCTAACCTGCACATGTGAATATAATGTACAATTATTTATGCCAGAAAAGTACACACTCACACACACACACACACACACACACACACACACACACACACACACAGACAAACAATGTCTGAAGATAGGAGAGGAAAGGAGAGCAAAAGAAGTAGTGATGTGCAGGGGGAGGTCAGCAGAGAGACTGTTTGATTGTGAGAGTGTCGGGAGACAGCAGAGGGGATAGAGTGGCAAAATAAATGTAGGATTGGAGAGCTGGAAAAGATCAGTCCAGACCTGGAGAAACAAGATACCAGGAGAGCTAACAAATGACTAGATCTCACAGAAAGCCAGGTAGTAAAGGAGGTAGAAACAAGTACAAACAATTTTTTTTTTTTTTTTGAAGAAATGCAAGGAAAGGAGAAAATCTCCTAGGCTTCCTGTGCTTCCTCCCCCCTGATGGTATGCTACAGTGGGCATCGCTCGGAGCCACGGGGGATAATGCTTTGTCTAGACAAGCGGAGGTCAATTCATTAACCACTGATTTCTTCCCTGGACAATTTTCCCAAATGCCTCTGTCCTGGATCACGCAGAGGAGACAAAGCAAACCTCTGCAGGACACGGTGCTTTGTTTGCGTTTAACCCTTTAGCCTATGAGTTGCCAGATATGTTATAAGAATTATAAATCCTCACATGTCCATGCACTTTCTCCATAAAAGAGTAAACAAGCTTAAACGCTTGTGTTTAAAGGTATAGTTCACCCCAAAATTTAAATTTTGTCGTCATTTACTCTTTCCAAATCTGTATGAGTTTCTTTCTTATGTCGAACATAAAAGAAGATATTCTGAAGAATGCTGGTAGTCAAACAGTTGATGGTCCCCATTGACTTCCATATATTTCATTTCCCTACTATGGATGTCAATGGTGACCAACAACTGTTTGGTTTTTCAAAATATCTTCTTTTGTGTTCAACATAAGAAAGAAACTCCTACATGTTTGGAATCGCTTGAGGGCGAGTACATTTTTTTGGGGGGGTGGTGAACTCCTTTAAACTCTGATCTCCTCATTCCTTGAAAAAGTAGATTATCCAACCTTGGACAAAATGGAGTAATGGTTGATCCTGTAATAAACTGACCATTAGCATTTCAACACGTTGCTTGTATAGGGCAGATGAATAGCTCTTTGGCATGCTCTGTGGCAGTGCATTAAATCGGCCTGCTCTGTGAGAGGTATGCTGAAAGCTGGCTGGCACTATGAAAAGCATTCCAGCATTGTAAATATGAAACAATGGAGCAGACTGGTTGTATTCTCACTGCAGAGTTCAGAAATTCAAGTAAACGTCACCCGTTGAGTTTGTGTGATATCAGTACATAAACATCGTTCTCGGGGTGGTAGTCGACTCTAGGCTGTAAACGCTTGGACTGCTCTCACGCTGAACAGCTGCAGAGTTCCTGAGGTTGAATGGGAATGAATGCATTGTTGTTTGAAGATAGCATTCTGACCATTTGAACTCTTTTTAAATTGAATTGCTGCAGAGTGAGTTTGGTTAACAACAAGTCTCTGTTCAAAACTCCTTTGCAAAATTCAGAACTGAAGAATTGGTTCCCTTTCAATTATAGACCCTTTTTGCGCCGACGTCACGATTACGTCACAGCGCTAGCTGGAGGCAAAACAAACGGAAAACTGGAGGCGGCCCATTCAAACCAGCGCAGATTTAGCTACACAAGGAGCTTAAAATATCATCTTGTTGTGATGTTGGATGCAAGAATCGATGTAGTACGGTCTCCAATTTGAAATTTGAACTCATACCTGCTGCCACCGCCAGACAAAAAACCGACAACAGCTGTGGTTAAACAAGTTAAAACGAGCGGACTGGACAGAAACAATCGTCAAAAATGCTCGCATTTGCAGCGCACACTTCTTATCAGAAAAAGTTAAATAAAGTATTGTCTTTTGTTGTTATGGATTATGGTTTGTGTTACGCGTCTAGAGATTTCCTATGCATCTCACAACTATGAAATAATGTCTGCGTGCGTGTGTGTAAAACAACAAACTGACGATTTATATGCTTAATCATCTGTAATATACATTGTTGTGATTGATAGTGGCTCGGCTTTCTAAGAACTTAGTAAGAAAGAATAATCAAACACAGAAAGTTCAAAATTAATTTCTGGAATTTTTATTTCTAGAAACTATTCACATCTTCCTTTAAATGTACTGTATGTAAAGTATTGTAAACTTAACTTACATCATTTACAGGATGTAGACTTATATAGCCTACTTTAAAATAACTATTTGGCCATGATACATATATCTTCAAATAATATATCCATCACATTGAATGTTTAACTTACTTTTTGTATTTTGGCCCAGTTCACTCTCACGTCTCAACATTAGCTGTAAAAATAGTTGCCAGCTGAAATTGAAATGTATGTACATCTTCATGACTAGATAGACACAGGTGAGTTTCTCTTTACTACTCGTTAGGTTTCTCTAACGTTATATGCGACTCGAGTCACTCGATCGGAGGTAACGTTAATCCTGTCAGATCGTCCATCCATGAGCATAGGGTCGGCAGATCTGATTTTGTCCGTTAAAGTTAACTTATTTAAATAGCAATCATGGTCCTGCACAGTGAGTGACCTTACATATGCAGGTCAAATCGGATTTTCTTCAGTAACAAACTTCATAGCTAGCGTTAGTGAAGTGGTCAGTGGAATCTTTCTGCCTCCACCTAAGCCCCGCCCAGAGAAAAACGTCACAATGTTTACTAACAGAAAAAGGGTTTATAGTATATAAATATATAAACAAATTTTTGTCTGTCTATCTATCGTTTGTTCATTCTGTCATTCTATCTATCGTTATTCATTCTATCTATGATTCTAGCTATTCTGTCTATTGTTCTGTCATTCCATCTATCATTCCATCTGCCATTCTATCTCTTTCTATCACTCAATCTAGCGTTGTATCCTTCTATCTATCGTTCCATCTATCATTCTCTCTTTCATTCATACTAGTTATGTACCATTCTATCTCTCATTCTATCATTCCATCTGTTGTTCTAGCTGTTTATTCTTCTGTCATTCTCTCTGTCTGTTGTCCTATCGTTCTATCATTCTATCTATCTATCTATCTATCTATCTATCTATCTATCTATCTATCTATCTATCTATCTATCTATCTATCTATCTATCTATCATTTATTCATTCTGTCATTCTATCTATCGTTATTCATTCTATCTATCATTCTGGGTATTCTATCTGTTCTATTGTTTCATCTATCATTCCATCTGCCATTCTATCTATCTTTATATCACTAGATCTGTGATTTTATCTATTGTTCTATCATTCATCTATCATTCTATCTCTTTCATTCTTTGTTGAATCTATTGTTCTATCCTTCTTATTGATTTATTGTTCTATCTTTCGTTATATTGTTCTATCCTTCCGTCTATCATTCTAGTTATCTACTGTTGTATCGCTCCATCTATTATTCAAGCTGTCTGTTGTTCTGTCATTCTCTCTATCTGTTGTTCTAGCATTCTCTTTCTATTATTCTATCCTTCGCAATATTTATCAACCATTCTGTCATTCCATCGGTCCATCTATCCATTTATTTATCTATCTATCTATCTATCTATCTATCTATCTATCTATCTATCTATCTATCTATCTATCTATCTATCTATCTATCTATCTATCTATCTATCTATCTATCTATCTATCTATCTATCTATCTATCTATCTATCTATCATAATAGTGATTTACCGTTCTTTTGTTCCATTTATCATTCTGTTCTTTTGCTCTATTCAAACTACTGGTTACTTTGAAACTACTTTCAAAGAAGGCTTTGTAAAGCCAACATTCACAGTCTATCTTGACAAACTTCGCTTTTATAGTCAGATGAAATTCTATGAATTTCCATTCATTTTAAATGAACGTCTTTATCCTGCATTGAAATTGCAATTTTGCATGCTGTTTGCAACCTTAATTCAAAAGCAGAAACTGATTGTGAATTTAAGCCATTCTCACTTCACATCTGAATGGCACACAGCCCTTCAAAGTCAAGTTAGGATGTAGACGTCCAGTTTGGTTCCTGTCATGTGACGTGTTCAGAGTATAACATGGTGAGACATAGACTTTAAGGTACTCGATAAAACCGGATTGGATTAAAACGCCAAAAACAAACATAATGGAGCCATGATGAGTTAGATAGAGGAGTTGTTGCACAGTGGTAATCTGAACGTGTCAGCTGCCCGCGAGACTAGATTACCACTCATGTCTGACGCAAAGAATTCCAGGGATGTTCCATCTGATCAGCCGTTGCCGCGGGAGATTTATTACTTTCCAGGCTCCATCCCCACCTCCGCCAAACACACATACTCACACATACAGAGCCACTGACCACGTACAAATTATTTTTAGCGTAAAGACCTGGCAAAGAAAAGCGTAATCCAAGGAGTGACATCTGGCCTAGTAGCTTATGGGATTAACATAGGGCCCTTGCTTCTAATAGCAATAGCGGATGTTCTTCATTACTTGCTCCATCAACAAATTGCCAGAAAGGTCCTACTTATTTTCAGTTAATATACTGTATATAATTTTGTTTATGGGTTCTGTGGTTAATAGATTATATATTTTGTATATTCAATATATTTGAGATATTAAATGCAAAGATTATTGGATCTGCAGTGCTAGCTGGTTTGGTTAAAGCTATAGATGAATAGTGCATATGTAATATAGGTTAGAGGGGATTTATGGTATGAAGGCTAATGGATATACAGTGTATATGCAGTATAGATGGTCAGCGTCTTTAAATGCTCAATCAACTTTTAAAGCCCAGCAATCCCTGGACTTTGGAGCTAAAGCCAGATAGATACTAAAATCATTCAGTGGTGTAGTCAAATGTAAGAGATGGAAGGAGAAAAAAAGAGTTTGAAAAGTGAAATAAAATGGAGAAGCAGGAAGGTAATTTTGAAACTGTAACTATCAGGAGTCATAACAATGATGAAGTGTTCATGTAAAGTTTCCTCTGTATGTTTCCTGTCTTGGGAATTTTGTTGCATCAAGGAATTCCTCAAACCAAATGAGATTCATTATCTGCTTGTAAGATGAGACCACAAAGGAAAAAAGTAATTATTCTAATAGAGATTTATTTTGTATGGAAAGCATCGAAGGAGATCCATTGTATATTTAACATCCTCGGTGGAGAGAGATAGAGATTATTCTAGAAGGCTCTGGTTGTGCTGTCAAGCTAGACGATTAGTGAAAAATATTGCTCTCCCTCATGTCATTCCAAACCTTTTTTTGCTGTTATTTTTTCCATGGAACATAGAAGGTTTTACAATGACAGTTTATAGTAAACACTGTGGTCCCAAAAGGTCAAAAAGCATCATAAAAGGAGTCCATATGAGTCTTCTGAAGCCATATGATATCTCTGTGTGGGGAACAGTTTTAAATTTAAAGAGATAGTTCACCCAAAATGAAAATTCCCTTGTCCAAAACAATATCTATCTTCAGAAATAGTTAAACATGTTTGAAACAACACGTGAGTAAATGACACAATTTTAGTCATAACAGCTGTCCCTTTAAGTTATTATTTGCTGAAAATCGATACTTTATTATTGCTCATAAATCTACTTTTATGGTGCTTTTTTGTCACTTTTGGAGCTTAGATATATTCACAATGAAATACAGTGTATATATATATATATATATATATATATATAAACCTGCATGTCGATTCTTCAAAATTTTCTTTTTATTTTCCATTTAAAATACAGGTTTCATAATGACATTTTCAGTTGAACTAATTCCAAATATTATATAACACTTAATATAATAGTACATAAATCACCTCTCATTGCATCCACCCATAAATCTTCATGTCAATCACTTGGGGCTGAGAGAGAATGTGAGAACATGTTGAAGGTTTTAAGACACTGCATGTATATTTTTGTGTCCTATAGAGATCACAAAGGATCTTACATTCATATTGCAGGCAGATTATCATAATTAAGACATTCTGCCACAGGAATGCAATAAAAATAATTGTGCATTACAGTAGCAGTTTAGGTGTGAACTGATATGCATGTGTGGCGAGAAACGCACACTGAAGGAGCCTTTTTATTTCCTGGTGCGCTAATTCAGGCCACTTTGGAGATTCTGTAAATAGTGCATTACATCGTGCTCTGCATGTAATCCTCTCAGTACTGTAATCATTATTTTAGCACTACAAACAGTGCCATTCGTGAGGGCTATTTCTGGACCGTTGTTTGCTTGGAGAAGCGTTGTCTGTTCTGAAGCACAGAGAGTTCCCAGAAGCCGAAATCCCGCTCAGTTCTGCTTATGTTGTTTTGTTTTGAGGATCTGATGTTGAGATGTTATTCAGATGTTTCAGGTTCAAGCAGTTTTTTCTGTTTCAAATGCCTCTGGAAAAGTGATGTGCATCTCCCTGAGGTAAACGTTGCAATGTGTTGCATGCATGGGCTACATTTAGTTTTTCTTTTAGGAAATTGCAATCATTCCTTGAGACTCACGCAAATGGCCCTGGGTTTGACGTGGACTCTGCCTTTTTGGTGGTCCTCACATAGCTCATTGTTTTTACAGAAATCCTGGGGGGCTAGTAAAGAATCAATATTTTCTGTTCATGCATTAATATTGCATTTTGGGCCAGTTCAATTCAGATTTGCACTGTGTGAATAGTAGGAAAGTGGCTTTTCTATTTGAGGAGGTCCCCAAAAGGAGGTGTCTGGAACTTCTGGAAACATCTTTCAACAAATTTGTCAAGATTAGACCCCAAAAAAGAGATTTCGCTAGATTTGCAACAGGAGCAGTTAAGCCATGGACGTTATTGGAAAAATACACACATCAAGGTTTTTTTTCCTCGCCACGTGGATTCAGTTTATGTAGAAATATTCATAAATGTGTAGGGTGAAATCAGTCCAGGTGTTGCCCCGAAGCTGACTCCGTAAGCTTTAGTTTCAAGTCTGAACACTGCTCAGCAATCAAAGAGAAAGTGTGCAAGGTATTTGTACAGCGGCTATTTTATAAGTTAGCATCTGGACTCTGACTCTATTAAACTGGCCTGCCATGACCTGTAGGATTTTTATTTAAAGCGTATACTCGAGTTTCAGTCCAAGTTTCACATTCCCCCTCTCTCTCACTCTTCCTCAGGTATGGCCTCGCAAGTGCAAGTCTTCTCCCCTCACACTCTCCAGTCAAGTGCCTTCTTTAGCGTGAAGAAACTGAAGGTGGAGCAGAGTTGCAACTGGGATATGACAGGGTACGGCACGCACAGCAAGGTCTACAGTCAGAACAGCAAGCAGAGCGTCTCAGTCGCCCCAGTGGGCATCAACGCCGCCAGTCTCCAGGTCTCCAACTCTTCCCTGTCCTACGAACAGGCCCTCCTATTCCCGGCCGGTTCGGGGCACATTGTAGTGGCCTCGGCTAGCAGCACGTCTGGGGCAGCTGGTCAACTGTTGGGCAGCACCGGGAGCAGTGGAAGCGGCAGCGGAGGCCACAACCTGACGCGCCGCAGCACCGTCAGTCTGCTGGACACGTACCAGCGATGCGGGCTTAAGCGGAAAAGCGAGGAGCTGGACAACAACAACGGCAGCGGAAGCAGCGTGCACGTGGTCGAGGAGCAGCAACTGCCCGCACCCATGATCCAGAACAACGCACAGAGCGGGGCCACCGTCGCAACTGCGACCGCCTCCACCACGGCGACGTCCAAGAACAGCGGCGCCAACAGCGAGGGCGACTACCAGCTCTTGCAGCACGAGGTGCTTTGCTCCATGACCAACACCTACGAGGTGCTGGAGTTCCTGGGTCGAGGGACGTTTGGGCAGGTGGTGAAGTGCTGGAAACGTGGCACCAGCGAGATCGTTGCCATCAAGATCCTCAAGAACCACCCTTCGTATGCGCGGCAGGGCCAGATCGAGGTGAGCATACTGGCGCGGCTGAGCACGGAGAGCGCGGACGACTACAACTTTGTTCGAGCGTACGAGTGCTTCCAGCACAAGAACCACACGTGCCTGGTCTTCGAGATGTTGGAGCAGAACCTGTACGACTTCCTCAAGCAGAACAAGTTCAGCCCGTTGCCGCTCAAGTACATCCGACCCATTCCTGCAGCAGGTGGCCACTGCCCTCATGAAGCTTAAGAGCCTCGGACTGATTCACGCTGACTTGAAACCTGAGAACATCATGCTTGTAGACCCAGCCCGCCAACCCTACAGGGTCAAGGTCATCGACTTCGGCTCTGCTAGTCACGTCTCCAAAGCGGTGTGCTCTACTTACCTGCAGTCCAGATACTATAGGTAAGGTGCTAATGTTGTCATGCCCTTTGTTGGAATTGCTCCTCTTGTTCACTGTTAGTTTTTCAAGATTCCTGTACTTCCATAGTACTAACTTCTCTTTTTGCAGGTGTGTAGCATAAATACGTTTGTGGATAAATTGCTTCTGCCATCTTGAAAATGTTCTGTACTTTGACATAGAAAAGTAAAAAAAAAAAGTTAAAAGTCCTTTTAACTCGTTTTGCAGTAAAACAAGAACAATTTACTTGAAGCAACAATACATAAGGTATTAAGACTTGTATTGTATCCTGGATATGAGTGTATGTTGTCTTATTACACTTTTCACTTGTTTTTAAAGACAGAGTTCACCAAAAAATTTAAATTCTGTCATTAATTACTCACCCTTATGTCGTTCCAAACCCGTAAGACCTTCCTTCATCTTCAGGACACAAATGAAGATATTTTTGATGAAATCCGAGAGCTTTCTGATCCTCCATAGATAGCAAGGGAACTACCTCATTCAAGGCCCAGAAACGTAGTAAGGACATTGTTAAAATAGTCCATGTGACATCAGTGGTTCAACCTTAATTTTATGAAGCTACAAGAATACTTTTTGTGCTGTCTATGCAAGGTCAGAAAGCTCTCAGATTTCATAAAAAATATCTTAATTTGTGTTCCGAAGATGAACAAAGGTCTTCCGGGTTTGGAAAGACATGAGGGTGAGTAATTAATGACAGAATTTTCATTTTTGGGTGGACTATCCCTTTAATTGGTTTATACTTTAAAAACACCTTTATAAAAAGATTCTCATATAATACCTTATGTAGTGTTACTTGTCAAGTAATTGTAATATTTGTTTTAGATATTTTACCTTTAGAAATAAGACCAGATTTTTTGCAGTGTATGATGTATTAACAACAACTGTGAAAATTATTTACTCGGGCGTTGTTAAATAAGTAAAGTTTAACCCACAGAACTACATTTGTGGTGTCTGTATCACTCAGAGTGTCCCGTCTTGCAATTTCCCACCATTTTTATACTTACCTTTTAAAATCTGATGGCTCCCATGGCCTTATGAGATGCCTACCGAGTCTACTTGTAAAAAAAAAATCCTATTCTTAGTGAGTATTTTTGTCTAAATTATAGTTATGCTGCTGTTTGCAAACTCTGTAGTAGGGAAGTGTGCATATTGTTTTTTTTTTTTTTCTTGTTGTTTGTTAAAAATCCCCAGAACTTCCTCAACACGTGCATTTAGATTGACTCATAAAATTCAATGGCTTGCTGAGAACCTGCTTCCTTATCTTATTTAATGTGATAAAACACATGTTGAGTTCTGCTTTGAAGATTAAAATAGTACGTTTACTGTGTTTTACAGCATGGTACAGCTTCAATGTGGCAGCACCTGGGAGATATTTGCAGCTGTTTTTATTTTTTCCCCCCTTCCATACTTTCCTCCTTTAGAGTTCCTAGTACAAAAAGCAATATATTGTGCTTTTAAAAAACAGCCTACAGAAATGCAGCATCAAGTTGACTGTAAACAGGGGGTCAGTTTCATTTCGGTTCACTTCCCTCCTCCCAACCCGAATCCAGTGCGCTCATCGCTACTTACCGTTTCCCTTGGGGTGAAGATACGGGGTCACCGTCAGTTCCCCGGCAATACTTCCCTGTAATCCACACCAGAGCGCCAACATTAGAAACAGATGCCTTACTTGAAAGCTGCTTATTTTTTTTAAAGTCAACTCTTTCATTTACCTATAGCCGTGTTTGGGTTTCACGGGCCAGATTGGGCTGTTTTGTGTAGACGTAGACATGGTTCACACAGAAGCTTGCTCTGTTGGGTTGCCTCGGGTAGGCTGAGGGTGAGTTAGGTTAGGTGTATGACCACACAGCCACCCCGAGAGAAATCAAACACAGGGGAATGAGTCAGTCCAAGTGCTGCCAGATGTATTACGTTTAGGATGCCACCGGCATCGTTACCAAATGAGGGTAGATAGGCTATCGTTTGTGTTTTTCAAATGCTTTGAGGCTTGAGTTGCAACTGGGCACTTGGTCATGTTTGGGAAATTGCTGAAGTGAGTGGAAACTATCAACAAGTTTGTCGGCTGCTTGGTTCTTTTATCCAAGTTGTGCTGATGTAATCGGTTTGTATGTAGGAAAAGATCAAAATAGACCGAAAACTGCATGCTTTTGGCTCAAGGTCACTGTAAATGAGTATTTAATTAACGTTCTGTCCCAGTTTGGTGGAGAAGATTTGCAGCAGGATCTGCATAAGCATTTTTGCAAACTATTAAACGCACACTGATTGTCTTTAGATCCTCAACAACAGCGAAAGAAATACATCTGTTTAAGAAAAAGCAAGTATATTTCAACTGCCCGTGTGCAGTAATTGAGTGCGCGTCAGTTTTTTGTCACTGAATTAAGATTGAGGTGATGAGTTAAGTGCAAAGAGTGGTACAGGAGCTGCTATTACAATTAGTTTTGAGTCCTTTTTCTTGTGGGAGTCCACATAGAAGAAGATCCCCTAATTTCCTCCCAGCTGGAACGAAGAGGGGAAAAAAGCTGACACACTGAGTCACATCAGCCATCGGCCATGCACATCTGGAGCGAGAGAGAGAGAATAAGACATAACAAGCACTATTACTACTGTGCATATTTAATGTTAGGGATTTGTTCAAATCCTTAAACCTATAATTTGGTGCATAACTCATGTTGCACCATTTGATTGATATGATATGATTTTTAAATGATTACACACTGCAAAAATCCTAGTGTTTATGTATTATTTGTCTCTTAAATTAATATAAATATATTTAAAATAAGATAAATGTACATACCAAGACTTGTTTTAGAGAATGCATTTCATCTTTTTGCACTGACAGATGTTTTGCACTAGTTTAAAATAAAAATCTGCCAGTGCAATAAGACAAAATACAGCTGTATTAATGCAGTCTGTGAAAATAAGTCTTAATATCTATTGCTTCTCAAGTACATTTTATCTTATTTTAAGGGTAATTATATATTTTACTGAAATAGCAAGTTTAAAAAAATACTAATTAAAAACTCATTAAGTAATTTTTTGCATAACATGCAGAAAAAACTTCAAATTTACATCGAAGGAGGGGTAAAGCCACTTCTAGAGACATCTAGTTGTGCAACTAAACAATATGCAACTGCATAGCAATGACCCAAACCACCCTAGAACCAGTTTAGTATCATAGTGGTGATTTATGCATAGGAAAGCACTGTTTCAGAAAGCATAAAAATCTTTGGTGTAGGTGATCTGTATTATCATTGCATCGATGTGTTGCATTTCTGTACTGAAAGCAACAAGATACTTCAATCAGACATCAGCCTACTGTTACCGACTAGCTCTCACCTCATTTTTCAGTAACAGGACACACACGCAGAAATGTAGCCAGCAGCGCCCCACCTGTAGAGGCCTCCCACAGAGTTCTGTAGCCCTGGGAGAGGATCACACTGTTCTTGGAACGTTCTGACTGTTTAATACAGGCTTCTGTTGAAATGAGGGGCTTCTGTCTCTCATAGGGGAAAATCTTATAATGGGAAAGGGAGAGAAAGATTGTGGTTTTCTGAAAGGATCATCAGCAGACACTTTTCTAAATGGCTGCTGCTAGCGAATCTACATTGTGACAAGAATGCAACGTTGATCTCCTTTCACACATCTTTGTATCATTGTGTGTATACTGTCAAAAACGCCCTGCTGGGTTAAAGGTGAAAGTGTGTGTATGCATTTTTCTGCATGTAAATGCTCACTTAGACTAATAAGTATATACTATAGAATATAAATAAGCCGTGTTAAGTTTTATTACATGTGTAAATACTGGCTTAGCGATGTCTGATTCATGAACAAATTGTTCTTTAGAGCTGGATCTTAGTATTGGAGTGAATCAGAAACTTACTGAACCAAGAACTTTTTGAGTCAGATCTTTGTTTTGAACCGGTTAAACCATTTCCTAAAAATGGTCTGGACTTATTTAACCAGGAACTGACTTACTGATCTGAGAACTAATTATTAAAAAATGTAAAATATATTTAATATTTTAAAAATATTTCTTATAAGATTTCCTAATATTTAAACAAATACATTTTATATTTATATATTCAGTTTACATTTAAATTTTAGTTTAAGCTTTAGTAATTTAGTCATTTTTATTAGCTTATATTTTTATATAAACTTTAATATATTAAAACAATTTTCAGTTTTATTTTTAGTAAATTAAGTACTTAAGCTTAATCTTATTTTAAGTTAGATGCCAAGGCAAGGTTTTTTTAATTCTTGTACATTTTTTTTAATAATAAAAATTTGTATAATTTTTTTAGCATTTTTTATAAAATGAAATGCAAATTTGCAAATGACATTTTTAACACTTTTGACCCATGATGGCGTGATCTGGGGGCAGTGACCTGTTTGTTCAGCCAATGAAAGATGGAGTGAGCGTTCGGGACCTTTTTAAAAGGTCACTATTTTTGCAATTGCATTTGGTGATGCAGAAATTACACACTTCACCTTTAATGCATAACAAGGCCACAAGCCTTTCTAGAGAGGGAAAGAACAGTAATCACTCCTGCGTCTCTCAATCTGTCTGGATTTATTACATCTGGACTGCTGATGAGAACGGCTGAATAGAGAAGAGATTAAAACCAGCTTGTTCTACCATTAAAGCTCATGAAAAACTTGAGAATTAAGGCTAACCCTTGTACCAAGGTTACCAAACGTTTCTGTCGAAGGCAGGGGCTTTCAGCAGAACTGTTATATAAAGACATGCTCGCTCATGCATCTTCCATTCTGTTCCCCGCAGTTATTTGTTTTGGCAGTGCTTTTAAATCTGAGGGACAATTACCCGCGACCTTCGATAGGACAGGATGCACAAAATGTTCCCTTTGCATATTTTTAACTAAAGCCCCCGTCCCTCCCCTCCTCCCATCTTTGCTTCCTAAAAGCATCCTCTTAAGATGCCATCAGCTGTAAAAGTGATTGTGGAAGGCAGGGAGGACTCTCAGTAGGAAATTTCCAAAGTCTCAGCAGCTTGCTTATGGCTTTGGTGTCATTCTCCTACTGCAAACGCCCCGTGAAAGCTTCCACAAACGGATGTCAGCACTGGCAACGCAGCCCCTATCAGCTGTTCTTCATATCTTTATTGCCGCTGCTCAACACAAACCCACAGTCTGTCGCTTCTGCTGGTATTTGATCCGTTGTAGTGTATACTAGGATTTAAGAGCTCGTATTATTATGCTTGTATCATGTGATTTTATAGATTTTTCACGACAAGTAAACAAAGCAATCCTAATTAAGGTGAACATTAGAAAGGCAATTAGCTGCATACACATGCTAGCCATGGAAAAAGCAGTCAGACTATGTGACTCATGCATTGCATGTGTTGGATTAGACATTTACAGCCTTATTAAAATAGTAAAAAGCAGTTTTACGTAGCTGAAGCATGATCTTTCAGTCTGTTCTATGTCTTATTAAAGTCAAAGTGAATTG
This sequence comes from Onychostoma macrolepis, assembly GCF_012432095.1. Taxonomy (NCBI): domain Eukaryota; kingdom Metazoa; phylum Chordata; class Actinopteri; order Cypriniformes; family Cyprinidae; genus Onychostoma; species Onychostoma macrolepis. The sequence continues at coordinate 8,007,067 of NC_081172.1, read as the reverse complement.
CTGTTTGCAATGTATTTTACCTGAAAAAAGTATTTCTAAGTGAAATGGGATATTTAAGACTTTGATTTTATCGATTGTGAAAAGTGGGTGTTACTTACCAGAATGCGAATGCTATTTTTTTTCAGCTTTACTAATTTTAGTACTTAAACTTAAGTACTTATATAACTTATCTTTTTTCAAGTTTATTTATTTATTTATTTTTTAGTTTTACCTTTTAATCTAATTGTAATATTTTATTTCAGCTTTATTTCAATTAGCAAAAACATTTTTTCCTAAAGAAACTTTGAAACTCCTCATTGAAACCCAGTGTTCAAAAGAACCAATTTCTTGAAATGAGGCTTTGTGCTGCTTTTTCAACACTGTTTTGTTACTCATGGCTCATAATTTAATACGTTATGAATTATTGGATTGCGAAAAGACAGCGTTACTTAACAGAATGCGAATTTACTAACAATGTCTAAATACTGAAAAAAATTATTAATTGAATTTACTCAATTTTTTTAAGGTAAGTGGTTGCAATCAATTTATTTTAGCTACATTTAAATTGTTTGCGACCACTTACCTAATTTTTTTTTTTTCAGTGTATTTAGCAATTGGTTAAAATTGACATGACATGAAATGAAACTGAAAAATGTCATAACTCGATATTCCATAAAAAAAAAAAATGTCTTTTTCGTTTCACTTGTACGTACTGTACATCACAATGCGGAAGAAAATCTGACAGTACTTCCGATTCGTTACAACTTGATTTTTTTTTTTCAAGATTGTGAAGGCAAGCATAATTTGTTTTTGGAATAATGATGAATTATTGAATTTGAACATGTTTTTAGACAGTAAATAGGGTCAATTCTGATTTCACATTGATGTTAAAATGAAAAACACCTTTTGTTTGTATGGTGTTTGGTATTTGTTTGCACTTTTCTCGCTCATTAGCTTTGCCAAAACAGCATTTTGGATATATATTTGCACATAGACGTCATTCCATTGGTCTGAGACTGTTCCTAATACTCTGTTTATTCAGGTTACGTCAACTTAACACCCCTCACCCTAGCCGTGGTGCGGGCTAGCTAATGATGTAACAGGTAAATCTGTCTAGCTTACCGAGGACCAGATAAAGCAGATTACCGTCCTGTCCCAGTTGGGACTTGTACCCCTTTTATCTTAAATGAAATAGAGATGTATATCATGAACAGAATGTTCTCATTTAAGTATGAGGTTTATGTAAAATCGAGTGTTACATGACTGCGGTTGGAACGAGGAGAGCAGATGCATGGCATATGCTGTCATATGTGCAGCCCGTCTCTCGTTCTCGTTCTCTACCTCCATCCACAACATCCCGCCCAACCCCTAGCTGTCGTCAGTTCTCAGCACTTTGAAGACCCTGCTGGGTTCGGCAGTGTGAGTCATGGCGGATAGAGGTCACCAAGGAAGAGACAGCATGGCCACTCAGTGTGTCAGTCAATACTCTCCAGACGTCAGAGCCTTAATATAGGAGGGCTTGAGGGGAAGAGAGCATGCTTTGCACATTTTTCTTCGAAAGGCAGAAATTTAGCCCAAAGATGCACAGAATCCAGAGCTCATGACCTTGCTTTCTTTAGAACGTCCAACGCGCTAATGGCCCGAGCTCGTAACCTGAGGGATCTCATCCAAGAATCTATTTATTTGGGCACATCGATCATAACAGCACAGTTTGAATGTGCTATAATGCAGGAATCAGCTAGTATGCCTTTTACTGTCAGTTCTTAAAGCGCTGCATTGTGCAAAATGCAATGTGACCTCTTCTCTAGCAATAATGCCAATGATTTACACTCGAGACGTAGCGTTTGGTGTCACTCACTGTGCCAGATTCACAAAACAGTTACATTTTTATTGAAGTTATTTTAAGAAAAAATTGTAAATAACATCTTAAAGTAAGGATAGCCTTACATTTGTCTTAAATACTAGGACATATTAATTCATTTATTAGTTTATTTTAAACATTAGGCATTGCAACATTAGCGACAGTATGTATAATGCATAATAATACATAATACAGTATGTATAATTAATATTTTACATTAGTAATCTAGCATTCTTGTATACTACTGTTCAATTTTGTAATTATGTTGTTTTTGAAAGACGTCTATAAATAACTGAAATTATATAAATAACTGTTTTCTATTTTATATATGTTCTATTTCTTTCTATTTATTTCTAAATTCTAATCCATTACATATATAAAAATGTAATTTATTCCTTTCTTGGTAAAGCTGACTTTTCAAAAGTCATTACTCCACTCTTCAGTATCACAGGATCCTTCAGAAATCATTCTAATATGCTAATTTGGATTAACTTATCTTATTATTTTCAGTCTTGAAAACAGTTGTCCTGCTTAATATTTTTGTGGAAACCATGATACATTTTTTTCTTTTTTTTTCAGGGTTCTTTAATAAAATAAAAGTTCAAAAGAACAGCATTTAATTGAAACGGAAATCTGTTCTTACCACTATAAATGTCTTTACTGTCTCTTTTGATTAATTTAATGCATTCTTGCTGAATAAAAATATGAATCTAGTAACTTAGTAACCACTAAGCAACCACTCCGAACATTCCATCATCATGGCGGTGACTTTAGCAGGGACCCCTCACAGAACCAACAAAAAAAGAAGACAAACCTGTATTATCAATCTGTTCATCTAAAGAACATCACGGGGAACATGATTCCTTTCTGGCACGAAACAATATGCCTCAGTGTGAGCAGTCAGAACCTGCCTATCTTGTGTTTATAAATGAACTACCGTTCCAGGACATTTGCGGTGGCTCCGTGGCAGGCATTAAGAAGGGCTTTAATGAATGAGGTTGCCACTAGTTACTGTTCTCTCAAGCGTACGTAAGGCATCTTTTTATTCCGACGCCACTGAGCAGTGGGATTCGCTTACACAGAGACTTGAATATGAGTTAGGCTGGCCTGTAGCAACCAAACTAGAGCTGTTTACCCATAATGCAACAAAAACAGGCAACAGACATCACTGGGGTCTTTGATATGCTTTCCACAAGAGAATAAGGGTTTGTTTGTACTGCTCAGATAGAAGCTAATATAATAACGCAGAGGAGGTACAACACCTCTTTGACAAATGTCAACCGTGACATTTTCTTTGTTATTAAGATTACTTTTTCCAGGGTCTTTCTTTTTTTTATTTAATTTTTTTTTTCAACCGATGGACATCGAGGTGCAGTGCATTGATGAAAGAATGCTTTTTTTTTTTTCTTTCTTTCTTTGGACCTCTTAAGAATTACTTTTATGAGACGTTCAACCTTTTGTGAAGATGAGTGACAGAAACGTAATAACCAGGCGCTCGTTTCATTTGCCTGTGGGCTACCCGCTTCATAGCGTCTTACTTTCTTCTCAGCGGAGCAAGAGACAAGTAGCTAATTAACTCCTGCTACTTGAGCATCTTAACACCTAGCCAAGTGCTCAGAGTCATTTTAGCCAGCTACAAAACCCCTTCCATATCATTTTTGACAGATATTGACACCTTTTGTCCATTTTAAGAGCTATTTTGGGGTAATTTTTCCAGTGTAACTATAAATTTGACACTTTTTTTCTCGATGCTAATTTAGCATTGTAGCTAGTAGGATAGAAGGGCTAAAAGCACACCTTAAGGAAAATCTGCTTTTCAATACTCTAATATTGTATGATCTTTTTATTAAACATTGAAGCTACGCATTTAGTGGGAAAATAAATCAAAAAGAAGTTTGTTTTGTTAAAATAATCATATAAATATATAATGTGGTGAGGGAGCCCTGTTGAAAAAACCAGCATGTGCTGGTTAGGTATGTTTTGAAGCATAGATGCTTGTTTGAGCTGGTTTAAGCTGGTCCTAAGCAACTAGCTCCTGCTTAGGATCAGCTTAAACCAGCTCATGACCAGCTTAAACCATTTTATGACCAGCTAAAGATCAGCTGAAACCAGCAGCCATGCTTCAAAACATACCTAACCAGCATATGCTGTTTTGGTTTTTTTTCAACAGGGAGGCCTTCACACTCTGGTTTGAAAGCAAAAGGCCTCCAGTATTGATACAAATACTTTAGCTAAAGTAATATGATTTGTGTAATATCTTAATACTTGTTCAAAACAATTTTACTATATTCTGTTTATTTTGATAAACACATTTAGTTTATTTTATTCAATAAATCCACTGGCATTGAAATATGTTCAGTTTATAAATACAGATATTTTTAATAAAATTAAAAAAAACATTGTGAAAGCTGCTTACATTGATGGAAATCCCATAATATTTTGATATGACTTTACAGCAGTAACTTAAAGTATTAAGTAATTCACTAGTGCTAGTAAAGTATTACTACTTACTATTACTAGTAAATTTCAAATAAATTACCAATAGCAACACATTAAAGTAGAAATGCTATTATGTACTTATTGTGTCTACACAGTGTGTGTGTGTGTGTGTGTGTATATATATATATATATATATATATATATATATATATATATATATATATATATATATATATAGCATTTTATATGATGTGATTAATATCATATTTTGAAATATATTTAAATATGATGGTTTAATTATAAATATGGTGATTATCTCTCAGGTTGTCACTCAACTTAATAATTAGTATGAACCATTTGAATTTTGAATGTCATGTCAACAAATGAAAAAGTCAGCAGCTATTTATTGTCACACAATTTACCCCAAGTACCATACTTTTCCATATTCTTCAGTTATTGAAAAATTTGATTTAATTACCTTGAACAATCATTAGCAAGGCCTTTGTTTCAAAATACATGATCAGCCACATTGCACACTGAAACATGGATGTTTAGAAAAGTGCTGAAACCAAGATCAAATGCTCTTTTTGCCTTGATGTATCCTACATTTTGTGTTTCATAAAATTTGCAAGCTGTGATCTTCCCTGCCCCTTTTTATGCCTTTTGCCAAGGCGTTTCCATCCGCTGTCACTTAAGAGACTTTTAGCAGCACACTGCACTGTAGCCTTCCACTCTATTATTACTCGTTGTTGAGTAGCCTACAGCATGGTTTGGTGACATCTAGCCTGTATTCTTCCCAGCCTAAATAAACTATATTTCTTTGCAAGTGTGGAGTTTGCACTCACAGGCCTATAAAGCTTTCCATTTTCTGGTCTCTCACACAAATGCAGTATTTAAAGATCCTGAACTCCACGTCCCTTCCTGGTTTATGTGAATTGCTATGTATTCGAGTGGATCAGTGCACTTGGTTAAACATTCCAGTACTCTACTATGTTAATGACATAATGATGGTATTGCTTTATATTATCAGCTGAAATTACACGTTTCCTGTGCTTGGGTTGCCACAGAAACTAGTAAAGTTTGGAGGGTCAGTGTCCAGCTTTGCTGTGGTGAGGTCTGGGTCGGGGCCAGGCATGGCTGGTTTATGGGCATTATGGGTTTTGTGAACATAAGTGGCCCCACTCCTCCTCTCCGCTCTTTTCCAGCCTGGTCACAGCAAATGTCTGGCTTTCAGGCAGCCGTGCGATTTCCCATGAACTGCACTGAACGAAACAGATGCATTTGTTTTCTCAATTGGAAGAATTTGCTAATATGCGTACGAGGGTAAATAGTTTGGCTAATTTACGCCAGGCCGGACCCAGCTTGTCCTGCCAGCTGAGGCCTTTTTTAAGCCCGCTGCAGTGCCCTGCTCTCTCTTTTTCTCTGTTTTATACTGTTCTGTTCCATTCCATTCAGTTCTTTCACATTGTGTTCTGCGTGGTTTGCTATAATCAATGCTGTTATTCACTGGTCTATCCTGTTCTACTCTCTTCTCACTACATTTCTCAGCATTCATCACTGACAGAGCTGTTGTTCAGTTGTATGTTTTCAAACAACGCTCTATCAATATATTCTCTGCATTAGTTTTCATAGGTTGCAGTGCATATGGGTTGCATTGTTAATCTCAGCAATTAAATGATTGACAAATGCTTGGTGACAAAGGGCCATTCGATTTCATTGATGATAAGGAGATGAGATGAAAGCTTAAAGGGATAGTTCACACAAAAATGAAAATTCCCTTTAAGGATTATGATTATAATTTTTATATTTATAACACGGATTTCACCAAAATATGACTTGAAATCATACTGAAAGATATCAACAATGCACCACAAGATTTTGTAGACAATGAAGTCTGACTGTCTGAAACATTATATAGCCTATATATATTTTACACATTATTGTTAGTGTTATTTTTGTCAACTAAAATAGTATTTTCTGCCTTGATTGTCTAATTCAGTTGAATTTGTATTAAATTTAATTTTAACACTCTAAAACAATTAACCCTGAGTGTTCCTTTGAAAACCTCAAGCATGAGATTCCACAAAGTTAATATCGTAAAATGCAGAGCTGTCAAATTCTTTCTTGAGCTGTGGTTAATAATGAAAGATAATTAAACATCTTGATGGTGCTTTACTATATCAGTATATCAAGTTCCAGTGGTTTGGGCCTGAGGTGTAATTTGTTTGGAAAAATAATTACTCGTGTATCGAATCCTTGTTAATTATTAAAGGGGGTTAGCATTCTAAATGTACCGTGTGCAGTGAAGTTGATCTGGAATGCTTTCTTATCTCTGAATGGACCGTTTATGGAGGCCAAGTATACATTTCAGCTTGTTAAACAGGGTACAGGTTTAACTTTAAGGGAGTATGTTAAGTTTCCACACTGGATGTCTGTAAAACATTACACTCTTCTTTTTTTTTCCTTGTATAAAAGGTTAATTCCTGGCCAAATGGTGTAAACTTTGTTTTTCTGCAGAGAAAATTGTATTACTACTAACGTTGTTGTGTTACTGCAGAGTACATTGCCTTTAGAGCCACAGAGAGCTGTGAGAATTGGGTTCAGGTGTGTTTAGAAAAGGTCAAGACTTAAATAAAGTTTTGTGTGTTTTTTGCGGGAAAGCGCCTTTAGAAGTTGGCAGGGAACTTCATGTGCTTAATTTGATTCAAGCTGCACTGGATGATATTGTCTTGTTTAAGCTCAGCTGACTGTCCTGTGCCTGCGCTGGAAACACTGACATGCCGAGACTGGTTATCAATGACAGAGGAACGTTGCGTCCCTCTCTGATATCATCATCCAAGCTTCCCTCAACACAATATTGCCCTCATTAGGCTTAGAGAAGAGTGGCACAGGGATTGGAAGGACTTCACACGCACACAAATACTCTTTAATTAGCTCCTGTTTAGTATGTCTATCAGTAGACAGATGGTGGCACTTGTTGAGACTGAGTCATTGTGTTGCAATACCTCGGTCAAAATGCGTAACGGCCAAATTTCTAAAATATTTAATATTTTTATTAACCAATAAAGGATATGATTGAACCTCAAATCTGTCATTTCAAGGACGTGACCAAATATTGAAAATTGTGGGAGATGAGAGGCAAAATTTTTAGTCATATGAAAAAACAAAGCATAGAATAACTAATTATATTTTATGTTTCAAAATTAGAGTAATATTTATTATCTTTTGTGTTCTGAGTGTATTTATTTAACTCCATATCATCATGAACTGACAGTCAGAAACTACATTGATTTAAGTCTCATACTAAGCCTTGTGTATAACAAAGTGGATTATTGCTTTTTGGTTCATTTAGACTTCGACAAGACCGAGAGTAATAACTTATGGTTCAGTGAGTAAGGGAACTGGTTTTTATTCCACTATGCTGCTTTTCCATTGTTTTGTTTATTTAAATATGCACTAGACAAACATTTTTGACCGTTCTTGCACCTTTTGCAGTGTCTTTGCTTTTTTGTGTGTCTCTTTTCACGCCTCTGTGAGAACAGTACTTAACCTTTTCAGTGGTGCGTTTAAAATATTCCAGCAGTCCCCCCAGAGTGAGTTTTTTTTAGGCGTTTATTTTAGAACGTTTCCCCTTAATGTTTCCATGGCGACGCGTCATGATTGTCACGTGACACACCGCGGCCACAATAACACTGTATGACCGATGGATCGCTTTTATTTCGTTTTTCCTTTTTTATTCAAAATATTCATAAACTTGCTTACCATATAATCAACTATCTGATATTCCGATTCACAAATATGTGCAAATGAGTGTGTTTTATCGTTTAAAAACAGTTCTAAATGATCTTGATCGTGATCTGTAATGTGAGATGGGCGCCGCCATGTTTGTTCGCGCGGCAGTTCAGAGTCCTGTCAGTCGGATTTACATCACGTAAATTCATCAATTTCTCGCGAAATACATGCAAGTAAGTGGTGGGTGAGATGGGAAGAGAATAGAGTGAACTTTATAGTTACTTACACTATGTGTATTTGATATGAATAAAACACGTCTGAAAATTATATTTGAATGGATTGTTATTGCTGCTTCCATAAACATCTGAGTGTATTTTACGAACTCTAAATGTATTGTTTTACTAGTACTTATGTGTATTTAAATGTCTAAAGCATAAAATAAACATTATGTGGTTAAAAACACTGCATAGATGCGATTATATGACAAGTGCAGCTGCATCTCAGCGTCAGTCAACGCGCGAAAACGCAGTTTGAATTTAGCAGTTATGCCACGTCACCGTACCGCTCAAAAGGTTAAATCAGTTTCAAGTGAATCAGACTAATTAAAACCAATAACTTTATTATGAAGTCTTTGGTCCCACTTTATATTAGGTGGCCTTAGCTACTGTGTACTTACATTTAAATTAATCATTTGATACAATGCACTTACTGTGTATGTACATGTTTTTACATTGTACTTATATTTTTTAAAAATACCAACGTAATTACATCTGTAATTAATTTCTGTAATTACATTTATAATTACACTGTTGACCCATCCCTTACACCTTAACCCACCCTTAAACTTACCCATACCACCAAACCTGTCCCTAACCTTACCCGTATCCCACCTCTATAGCAGTAATAGTGTTTTGCAATACAATATGACCACAATAAGTACATTGTACTTATTTTTTTTTTATGTAAGTACATAGTAGTTAAGGCCACCTAATATAAAGTGTGACCAAGTCTTTTTGATGGAATGTTAAGAGTGTGATATTGTTTTTACCTACAATTTGATAAAAATAAATAAATTTACATTTTAAACACATAAGAGTTTATTTGTACTTTGTGAGTAATGTACATATTTCACACTTTCGAATTTTAACATATTTCACATTTTCTAGTGTTAAATTTGACTCGAATTGAGTTCATTGTACACTGGCTTTTTTACTGTGCAGTATTGCTAGTTATAGTGTGTTTTTGCTCTGCCCCACACAAAAATAGTTCCAAGCAAAGCAACAGCAAAGATGTTTTGCATCTTTGATCAACAAATTGTTTGGGTGATTCATTGACTCACTCATGAAGACTTCCTGAATAAATCAGTTTTTTGAAGGCTTTGGTTGATCGAATAATTAAATGACTCACTCATAAAGGCTTGTTTAGTTTCTTAATAATCAGTGTTTTGTAGAAATTGGTTTATAGAATGATTGATTCAGTGACTAATGACTCGTAATGACTCGATGAAGTTACATTAGCTGGTGACTTATCACCATGTAGCTTTACTGAAAAGTACTGAAAAAAATACTGAACAATTAAACCGTGATAATGACAGTGAGTTCATCTGAAATATTCTCTTCTCAAAAACAATGTATTGTATATGGGTTATGGGTTAATGTTTACAGCAAAGATCTTCATAATCTTTTGTATTGCATGGATAATCCACTCCTGATTGCTTGAGTATGTTTTGGCCGATTTGTAGATTGTTCATATAGATATGCTGTATGTATAGATAAAACAATGCTTGCGTAAGCTCTCACATGCATCGTTTGTGTGATTACATAAGCCATCCTGAATTATACATGTCACTTCATTTAACTTCATGCCTGTGGCTACATCGTAAATCCAGTTGGACCTCATATACATTTGCTATCACCCGCTACCTGCTTCTATTTTTAAAAAAGGCTATATTTTGACTCCATAATGCATTGTTAATAGAAGCAATGTTGAATTCTTCTTTGGTCTCTGCTCTGGCCTTTCGGTGTTCTTTTGTAGTGGATTCTGCCACTGCCGCTGAAAGGGTGGCCTAACTAACCCTTCCTTCCCAGCATGCACTGCTCTTTTCCTTGCAAATCACTGCCGGCCTCCCTGGGCTGCCTGCTTAAGTACTTTGGTTTCATTAATGTGTAAAAGACGTGGGGCAAATGAAATTCTAAATGAAATGAATGTATGCATCACTAAGTCTCTCTCTCTTTCACTCACTCTCATTTTCTGCCATCAAGACACGGAGGGCATATTGATGAAGATTCTTTTCTTTCCATTCTGACAGGAACCAATGCCGTTGCTGTTGTGTAGGTGCTGCAGACGTTGAGTGAGGAATATAGGTTTCAGAGTAGGGATGAACTCATAGTAGGGCAAATCTATTGGAAACTTGAGCTTTTCTTTTCCCTTTTTTGTTAGCGTCACTATTACTTTTGCTCATAACTGGGATTAGGGATTTGAGAAAATTTGCTACGTTTTAAATGGGCCAGTACCGCTTGTTTGAACGTGAATGATACCTTGGATATGTGGACTATTACTGAAAGTTACCATTACTAAAATTTTGGTAATTGAATTAAAGCTGAAATAAAATTAAATATAAAGATTAGATGAAAAACTTAAACTTAACAAAAAATTTAATTGTAACTAACTGAAATATGTTTAAGTTTAAGCACTAAAATTACTTCTGGAAATAAATAAAGCTAAAATTAAAACTGAAAGAAAAAGTAATCGTAAAATTAAAAAATTTAAGAACATTTTAAAAACAAAAATTAAAACAAAAATGGAAAATGTAAAGAAAAGCTAATTCGAAATAATAATAAAAATATAGTGGGATATAAATAATAATAAAATAATACTGGTGGTCATTATATGAGAAGATGTGCGCTGTTACTTTCCTGAAACTGATAAGATGTTTTAATTAATTTTATTTAATTAATTTTATTTTGTATTTTTTTTATATTATATTATGTTATTTTATTATTTTATTTTATATTTTGCTTTGTGGATGATAAAGCATGTGACAAAAGTGCATAAATTTCATTTAAGGAGAGACTTGTTCAATACAGGGATATATATACATACACACACACACACAAATGTGTTATATATGTAAAATTATTATTTTTCTCGTATTTTTTTGAAGATGGTCTCTTATTCTTTGTCTCTCTCCTATTCTCACTTAATCGATGATGATAAATTGCCTTTCTGCAGTCGTACGTAGTTGACAGTTCTGTTGATATTTGTTAATAATTGCCTCCAGAACCTTTCTATTTAATGGCCCTGTTGTAATGACAATGGCCCTTAGGTGGATATATCTCTCAATTAGCTTGCTGTTGCCAGTCATAATGATCATACTGTAATTCCTATGTTTCAGTAGGTCTACAATATATTTTCTATGTCTGCACTGCATCTGGTCAATAATGAGCTGCGCTGGATATCTCTACCTGCCAAAGCAAACATAAGCAGAAATACACACGCACACATTCTCCAATCCCTTAATACTGTGAGCTCATAGTGTAAAGCTTGAAAAGAAAGCGCAGGATACTCTTGCCCCGCCCACCTCTCCACTGGCAGGGGTTGTGGCAGTTAGAGCCGGACACAAAACCCCCTCGACATCCTAACCGTCGTGCATCATTCAGGGGTCTCCATGGCAACGCAGACACAAAGGGATGGCCTGGAGACGAGTAGCCAGTGAGGGGGTGTGATTCGGAGGAGAGAGGGCTTATTGTCATCAGGCCAGCAGTAGATTATGTGGGGTCGGCCCAGCGAGAGGTACTCGGGATGCAGGGCATTGCGGAGTACCTCTCGCTATATATATATATATATATATATATATATATATATATATATATATATATATATATATATATATATATATATATATATATATATATATATATATATATATATATATATATATATATATATATATATATACTGTGTGTATATATATATACTGTGTGTATATATATATATATATATATATATATATATATATATATATATATACTGTATATATATATATAGTGCCAGTAAAACAAGGTTTATATGACACTTTAGATCAATGTATCAAATATGTCTGTGTGTGTAGATAGATAGATATAGATATAGATATAGATATATATAGGGATATATCCCTTGTGAGGAGTAGTAGGTCATGCTTATGGCTCATTATAGCAAGCAGGCCCTCTTTTTCCCTTATGAACTGCAGTGCAGGACCTATCTTTGCTTTTTTACCCTGCTCGTGTACTTTAGAGTCAGCTTTTTAAATTAGCCACACTCAGTGAACAGCCATGCGGGGGTGGTGGATATTTCAACTTTTCAGAGTACTTAAAAGTTGCATTTTTTCCTCTTTTTAGAACGGCAGGTCTTTACCAGAGCTCATGTTGTAGGGAATTTAGGAAGCAGTTTTGCTTCTTACAGCATTATGATCAAAGAGCCAGACTGCCATTTAAGACACATCTTTAACCTCTCAGCCCATCTCAACCACATTTGCCTTGCCTGTGACTGAGTATGTGTTACTTCCCTTGCGCTCTCAGACCCAAATGATTCCAGCATTCACGCTACAACAGGCATCGATCATAAATTCTGCACACTTCCCACCAGCCCGCTATTGACGGAAAGGGCAAATGACTCCCCTTCTGTTTCCATGTTTGTCTTTCTATAGAAGCGATGACAAAATACGCTGCATTCCATGTGAGTCGCAATCCCGGGGCCTAAATTGTGACGCTCCAGTATAGCTATTCCTTAGTTTTCCTCTTGTTTTCAGCTCTTGTATTTTTTTTATTGTGTGATTTATAGTGGGTACGGCTGCTAATTGTGTTAGCCAGGTGTATGATGAATAGTGCATTGTGGGAAGCACCTAAAGCACTCTTCTTGGATGAATAGCGAAACAGGAAGAAAAAGAAATCATATAGGTGAATAGAAATTGAATGCGAAAGGGCGATATGGGACGAGCCGCTGTGACCAAAGCAAATAATAGCAGCACGAATGGGGCTGGCGGCGTTCAGCTCGATGACATTAAAAGATGAATCGAGTCCTCGCCAAATAGACAAGCCTTGAAAGACTCTGCAAATGCAAAAGTGATGTATGTCGATTCAATATTATTACAAGTTAAAAACTGTTATCCAAACCCACTTTTAAGATCTCAAAATTAGCTACATGTGAAAATATGATCTGACAAGAGACCCTCAGAGGGTTGATGTCAGGTGAAGGAGAAGTGCTGTTTATTTTCGCTTGAGCTGGTAAAGCACAACCCGGTCTGTAATAACAGGGTAGATTTCACTAAACGCTGCTTCCACTGACGCCACCGCTCACAGGAAACTAGCCCCTTCTCTAAACACTCTCATTTGCCTTGTGAAACCTTTTTTTTATTATATATGAATATCATGTCCTCAGGGACACACTGAGAGAGGGAAGGAATTTATTGTTTTTAAAGCACCGCTATTGGTCTATTGTGTGAATTATATGTGCAAGACAGAGCCATTCCTCTTTCCAATGTAACTGTTTGAATAAATGGAACGTTTCTGGAATATATGATGGACTTTTTCATCTGGACGTGATGTATCAGTGAAGACATCTCTGGTGTACTTGCAATATGATGCAATTGAAGTCTGAGAACCTGTAAATGGACAAGTTGATGTCCACTTTTTTTTTTTCTCTGTGTTTTTTTTTTTTTTTGGCTTTATTGCATCTTTTATTTATAGAAATAGTGAAGAGTCAGGATGGAGGTAAGGAAGTGCCAGGTTTGAATCTGCATTGAGAACCAACGCTGAATGTGTAACAGATACGCTCTTGGATTGTTATGATTTTACAGTATGTGATTTTTATTTTAGCTTTATCCACAGAACTTTATGTAACCGTGATATGGTGACGTAATTCTTGTGACTCAGAGACACTAACACATCCGTTCACATGCAAATGTCATGAGCTTTTTACTTGGCAAAAGGCACTCTGTAATTTGTTTTAACTGCTTATGTGACTGTTTTTTAATCAAATTATAATTATTTAATTACTTTTATTATTATTATTATTATTTCAACTCACGAACTAAACATTTTAAAGGGATAATTCACCTAAAAATTTAAATTCTGTCGTCATTTACTTAACGCTCACAAAATTTTGTCTTGGACCACACTGACTTTCATTTTATTGACAAAAAAGTAATTCAGTCATTCAAAAAATAAGTAACATGTTCCACAGAAAAACGTCAGTCATATAGGTTTAGAACAACAACAAAAAAAAAAGAAGAAATTAATGCTTTTATTCAGCAAGGACACATTAAATTGATCAAACGTGACAGCAGAGACATTTATAATGTTATACAAATCTATTTCAAATAAATGCTGTTCTTGTGAACATTCTAATTTTCAAAGAATTCTGAAAAATGTATCATGTTTCTACAAAAATATTAAGCAGCACAATTGTTTTCAACATTGTTGGAAATAATAAGAAATGTTCTTGAGCAGCAAATCATATTAGAATGATTTCTGAAGGATCATGTGACACTGAAGATTAGAGTTATAGCTTTGCCATCACAGAAATAAATAATATTTTTAAAATGTTCACATAGAAAACATTTTTTTTTTTTTTACAATATTAATGTTTTACTTTATTTTTCCCAAACCAATGCAGCCTTGGTAAGCATATGAGACTTCATTTCAACTTTTGAACTGTAATGTACAAGATTTCTTGATATACTGTCATGTCTGACCACAGAGCGATTAATCAGTGGCCAATAATTACTCTATTCAAGCTGATGTGTTTATATGCTTTACCGCTCTGCTGAGACCTCCTCCAAACAAATTGCAGGCTGTGAAGCTGTAGTAATGTCCCTCAGCACCGACAGGAGGGAACACTCAGTTCTGTGTGGAGACTTGAGAAATGATACGTCGACCATCAGTGCTTGAAGTTTGTTCGGTCTGCTGGGTAGAAAAGACCAGTGCTGTGTGCAAAAGCTGTTACAAACTGTTCCTTTGAGTTTACTTCTCAGTAACTTTTTCCACTAAAAAGTTTTACTCCTAAGGAACTGAACAGTACTTTTCCAAAAATGTTCTAAATAACGTACACACACACACACACACACACACACACACACAGGAAAATGGCCAGCCAACACACCTGTGAATATGTTCTACAATGGAATTTGTGTCTGAAAACTTGTGTAATGCTTCATCCACATCACTAGTTGTCAGTATAAAGTGCAACGATACTTTCAGTTTAGCTAGTGAAACTAAAGCATGATTATTTATTTATTTGTTTGTTTGTTTATTTTTAATGCAAGAACTTTATTTAACAGTAGAAAGTTAACGAACCTAACGGTTCTGAAAAAGTGAAACAAAAGCATAATATTATGTACGTGTTGAAACGGTATGCAAGCATGCTATACTATATTTACAAATAAAAATATGTAGCCTCGTTGTTGTACAATATTTCATTTTGTTGTATTGTTTTTAATTCTTGACACTTTGTTGAAATTCGTAAGCCGTAACAGTCAAGTAAATGAATATGATAGCAGACTTTACTGAATATTTGTCTGTCATTGTACACTCCTAACGTTGATGAATGAGTAGATTAGAAGGGTGTGGGCACTTAACTGTTGACACGCACTCTGTCACTCAACTTATGCTTTTTGGGATTCAAGTTGACAAGCATGGCCAATGTCACCCTTAGTTGACTGGTATGAAATGTTCACTACCCATGAAGAGCATGTGATGACTACCTCACATTCATGTCAACTCCCTGAAGAAGGAATTTAATAAGTGGACTGTCAGTGAGACGTGGCCCATCTAACTGCGTTTAACACAGTCTTTATCGGTTTTCTTAAAAGTGCATTAAGGTTTTTATTTCTGTGTATGTTTTACTGGCCATACCATATTGGTCTTGGACTCTATACTGACACCTATTGGTGTGGAGGCATCATTGTTCATAAGCAAATTTTCAAATTGCCAGTGTGATTGTTGAATGTCATTAACATTTTATTTTGTGTGAGATAGGGTCCGATAATGAGGGTATTATCACTATGACCATCCAAAAACGGCTAGTTTTATCTTGATCTCAACATGGGTGGGCAATACCTGCAGACACAATAAACCGGTAGAAATTTGTCAATTGGTAAAGATTTTGGACCATTGTCTCTATCGTGGTTACACACTCACATGACGTTGCTGTGCTACGTGATCACAAAAAAAGTTACATTTTTAAAAACAAGTGATTTTATGCATTAAAACGCAATCAGAAGCGAAAGAGAACTGATTTCAAACAACTGAAAGAAAACATGTAACAGTATATTGGATCCGGGCAGTCTAATATTCCTGCTGTCTGTCATTCATGTTAATAAAGTAACAAAAGAGAGAAAATCTCTTACTGAAACTACTTACAAGAAATATGAAACTTTTATAGTATCAAAAATGTTGATATCATAAAGACCTTATTTGAAGCAAAAATAATTATATCATGATCTTTACCGTGAAATAAAATATACTAAAATACTAATATTGTGATATTTTGCTCATATTGCCCAACCCCTAATGGCGACCTGCATTTGCCAAATAAATAAATTTGAATGCATAATGCAACAACATTTTCTAAGCCTGATATGACTAAAGACTGTGGTTGTAAGGTTTGCACGTTTTGGGGAATAAAAATTGTGGTGATTTCTTTATTTATTTTTTAAGCTCCACATTTGCTGTGCTTGCTTGAAGGACTGCACAATTTGGCCAAAACAATATATATTTTTAACACATTACCAGTTAACACATTAATAATATATAATACATGATATACATTATATAAATTTAACAAAATATAATATTTTTTACAGCTTTAAAATGATGTCTGTCTTAACTAATTGGTTTTTATTCTGGCAGAAAGCTGCGGTGAGATTAATCGTGCTGCCCTAAAAAGTTGTATACGTTTATTTTTCAGCAACATATTTGTCAGTAGAGCTATTATTTCTGTAAGTGTAAAACTTTTTTAAAGCTGTCATTTAGGCAGGAAATGTATTTCCAGCATTGCTTAGCTTGGGGAATAAGGGCCTTGTAGGTGTAACCGTTATGTTAATGAAGGTGTCACGGTCATCTTTTGGGTCGGAGGTCGACATGCTAATAAGCCGCTGGATTCTCATGCCGTTTTCACACTTGCACACATTGCATGCACACCCACTTGCACCACCCCGGGAACGTCCAGATTGTTGTTTTCCAGGCTCTGGCTGTTAAACTAAAATGTGCGATGCAGCAAAGTGCTGATGTGTTCATTCTCTGTAATTAGAACATCCCACTAGTTCCAAGGAAAGGAAAAAAAATCTAAACTAATGTTTAATTTGCCTCCTGCTCAAAGGCAGGCCTTTGTTATTGCCACTGCAATTAACTTTATGCAGAAGCCTAGGCATTTCCTGTGATTGATGTAATTTGCATAGAACAAATCCGAATGAGAATCGAATCCCCACCACCCCCAAGTGCACACAAACACACATTTTTACATGACACCTCCATCAGTGGCCTAGCAACAGTCGCCACCATGTTAGAATGGCATTGTGGGATGGATTTAGAGTGTCACTGGCAGCCTCTTAAGAGTCCCGTCCCCCGTGAGGGCCCGTGCCGCCCCCCTCCCACACCGTTACCACAGCGATGGGATTCCATAGTCGGTGCTGCTAATTGAACTGCTTGATTATTAGGCACGAAAGGCAGAAATAGATGGATGTGCACACATGTAATTAGACACGTACACGCGGTCATACTTCATTAGAGTCAGGGTCTGATATTAACCGTTCTCAAGTTGCTATGTGACCCACACTGTCCACTATAATAAACACACATAGTCAATGAGTGTTTGGTGGTCAGATTTAATGCAATGCAGTGGTAATCGTTAGGACACATCCTCGGTTTGCTGTAGACATGCCGACGGTGCCTTAGGAGGTTTTTTGTGTTGCAGTGTGTGTGGATGTGTCTAACAGGTGTGTGTGGCTTCTAACAGGTGTGTTTGTGCCGGATGGTCCCGAGGGAGAGGAAATGTAGAAGTGTGACTGGTCACATGACTCTCTTTGCAATTCAGTTAGGAAGGTGTCAAGAGATTTGAGCCAGAACTGCACTGCCAAAAAAAATAAAAATCAATCCTACAGTTATGTATTTGAAATGTAATTTGAAATGTACAGGCTGAATTGTAAAGAAACCATTTATTTATTTATTGTTTATTGTAGATGTTGATGTTTTAAATTATTATTATTTTTTAATTTTTTTGTAAAATAGTTTAACTTTTAACTTTTATTTTATATGCTTTATAGCCACCTTAAAGTCTTGGGTACAAAAAAGTTATCAAAAATTTCCACCATTTATTGTCCAGGAAAAATAATAATCAAAACTCAAAAGATGAGTTCATTGAATACATGTTCACCTTATTGTGACAACATGCCCCGCTGTTGGACACTGTATTGTGTACTGTATATGGGGTAAGTTGTCACCATGGAATCTGCCATTAAAGAGCAAAATTAAAAGAATTTTTTGAACAGCTTTCCATGTTTCTGTCATTCTGAGCCTTATATTCCCTTCCTCATGTTTCTCCTCTTTCCTCTTTTTTTTCTTTCTCTCGTCCACTCTCCTGCTGGAATGATGCCGCCAAGCTCCCGATCTATATTTCAAAGTGCGAGGAAAGGAATTCTGTAATGAGTTCCCCATCTCCCCCACTAGCCGTGGAAGAAACGCTTTGTGACACTAACTGAAACTGGCATCTGTGTGTTTGGGGGGAAGCTCTTTGGGGGTTGCAGGAATATATATATTTTTTTTACAGCACAATTTTTTTTTTTTTTACTGAAATCAGACTTTTCAAAGGATGGAAACGTACGTCTTCCTCAGTTAGCTTGGAGTATTGTTAAACATAGTATTAAAAGTTTTTGCCAAATTTAAAAATGTTATATTTTTTATAAAATTAACATTTAAACCAGGGTAAGACATTGAGGATAACTGGTAGTCAGATTAATGGTCAGCCAAATGGGTTTTTCAAGGGTTAATTCTTAAATTATTACACATGTTTTCTCTGAATCCTGCATATGTTGTGACATCTTTAATTTAGATGAATGAATTGCCACAGATTTCCTATTTCATACTGTACCTGCCCTGACAAGATCTGAAATGTAAACATGTTTTTTTCCCCTCAGACTTTTCTTATAGCTGCAATAACCAAGCACACGGGCAAAGGTATTTGGCTACGTGAGTTACGTGTGTGTTGGAGCTAGCAAACTGAAACTCCCACCCAATGCACAAACACACATTCTGAGAGTGTTTTATGCAGGCAGTGTGTAATGGACCAATGTTAGCGGACATGCTACATACTGCAGTGCATACCACAGCAGCGCAGTGGAAATTTACAGTCAATAGAGGCTTGAAAAACTTTAACCACCTGTGTTTTTCCTTCAAGGCGAGTCATAGATTCAGGGTGATAAAAAAGGAATGGAGAGTAAGAAGATGAGGGAAAAACTCAACAAGGTCTAAACAGACAAGATTCTGAATGTAAGAGAACAGTCAAAATGAAAGGAATAGTTCATCCAAAAATGAAAATGTACTGAAATTTAGTCACCTTCAGGCCATCCAAGATGTATGAGTTTGTTTCTTCATCGAAACAATGGCTTTGGAGAATTTTAGAATTATATCACTTGCTCACCAATGGATCCTCTGCAGTGAATGGATGCCGTCAGAATGAGAGTAATCCACACGACTCCAGTCCATCAATTAATATCTTGTAAAGTTAAAATCTGTGTGTTTGTAGCGAACAAATCCATCAAGGTGTTTAAAATGTACTCCTTTAACTTTTAAATGCACGATCCTGCTGTTATTGTGCCTGTTTCAACTTTTCCCACTTTTCACAGTCACTTTTCACATAATTCACACAAAAATAAACGTTCTGTCATTTTTTTTTTATTCACCTTCATGTTGTTCTAAACCTGTATGACTTAAATATTTCCAGTGGAACACAAAAGCAGAATCTCTGATGGACCTTGAAAGCACATGCATGGTGGTCACCATTCACTTTCATTGTATGACAAAGAGCAGCGTGAACATTCAGCTAAACGTCTTTTGTGTCCGTGGAAGAAAGAAAACCATAAAAGTTAATTTTTTTGTGTAAACTGTCCATTTCAGATGAAATAACAATTGCAGAAAAAAGAGTTTGGAGATGGAATGCTGAAAAAGAGAGGAAGAGTGTAGATGTATTTGAGGAGGGTCACAGAGGTGTAGGGAATGGGGGACGGGTTCGGTGGATGTTATTTCATCTTATGTCACGCTGAGCAATCAATCTGAGTCATTATATGCTGCAGAGGGAGCCGGCCTGAGCTCAGATTGATAGCTGTGTAAATAATAGCACCTATGATTAGAATGACCATGCTGTCAAATTAAAAAAGCAGGCGTTAAGGAGAGGGGTTACTGTGTGTGTCTGTGTTGGAGGATACTGCTCTGATAGTTTCCGGTTTAATCTTACTTCTGCACTCAATTGGTACAGTCAGGGTCCAAAATTAACTATCGCCAAGTGGCAAATGTGATAAATTGTCTTTGGAGAGTTAATATAATGGAGTTGCTTCTTTTTATGAATTGCACCATAGTACATGGTTTAAATGCAAGAACAATACTGACCCTAGTTTTTTTTTTTTTTCCTTTTTTTCTTTATCTGATATGAGTAGGTAAAATTGCAGAGATACAAACTTTTTTTGTTGTTATTTATTTATTTATTTAATTTTTAAGTGTCATTTTTAATGTATTGTATACACTTCCGTTCAGAGGTTTAGGGTCAGCGAAAAAGGCATTTTGAAAAAGGCTCTCATGCTAACCAAGGCTGCATTATTTGGTCAAAAGTACAGTAAAAGCAGTAATATAGTGAATTATTATTATTGCTATTTAAAATAACTGTTTTCTATTTTTTTAAAATTGAAATGTAATTTATTCCTGCGACGCAAAGCTGAATTTTCAGCATCATTACTCCAGTCTGCAACGTCACATAATCCTTCAGAAATCATGCTAATATTCTGATTTGGTGTTCAAGAAACATTTCTTATTATTATCAGTGTTAAAACAGTTGTGCTGCTTAATATTTGTGTACGGTGTGATTCTTTGATGAATAGAAGGTTCAAAAGAAAAGTATTTATTTGAAAACATTAGAAGTGTTTTTAACATTAAAAGTGTCAGTTTTAATCGATCCATTACGTCCTTGGTGAATAAAAAAAAGTATGGTAGTTTAGGCATATTATGTTGGCTGTATCATAAGTATGTATTATATGTTGTTATATATTTATATTTGAAAGCCATCATTTTCAACATTTAACAGACCTAAACTGGAAATTACTAGACTTATTTTTAAGAAAAAATGACAGAACATGATCAATATTTTAACTTTTAATCTGAATAAGCTCATTTTGTACATCAACCAAACCATTCTAAAAAATCTTGCTTCAGCATTATTTAATGAAGTGAAATAATCCCAGATGACATCTCTCTATTATTTTCTCGCTCTCATTGAATGAATGCTGTGTTGAGCGTTTCTATTCTGTGCTGTTTGCTAACAGCAGCCATTCTTTCTCCACTTTGACGCTTATGTTATGCATGTATTGTCATGCTAAATGAATAATATAATCACTAGTTTAAGTAAACCACTGTAGCACAATATTGGCGCATCTTCCTCAAGGACGTGTACCAGTTGCTTTGATAGGAAAGCATCTGCCTAGATCATAAATGTCATATAAAATGTAAAGCGTTGACTTGAACGCACTCATGCCCCACAGTAAAACTAACTCATGGGCGATATCATTTTCCCAGCACATACAGCATGACGTGATTTATGAAAGACAGAGGCAAAGGGTCAATATGTGTGGCCTCCCTCTCCTATTGGTTTAGACTGGCGCTCACACTATTAATGAGTATGTTGTCATGACAGAGGCTTTCAGTAATAAGGGTAATATGATAATCGTGACTCTATACAGAGGGGAAGAAAACTCACCCGATCCATCAGTGTTTTTATTCTATTGTCCATGACTAAGCTAGACTACAGCTGGCAGCTGGGAAAGGATCATAGAGAGGAATAGAGAGAGAGAGATGAGGGCAGAGAGGAAATGCAGCTGTGTTCTTGGCACCCCGTTCTGTCCTGGGGTATGAGACAGACCAACTCATTTCCTGTCTCTTGGCCAGGGCGCCCTCGTCCACCACCCCGTTCTTCTTCATTTTTTTTTTTTTCTCCCATATTCCCAGCATTTCTGTGTCTCTGGTTTGTCCTTTTCTCTCTGTCTCTCTTGTTCCATCATAAGTGCTGGCTGATGTTGTATGTAACAGTGAAAAGGGTCGTTTACATAGAATTTTTTTTTTTTATCTGTTGGTTATCATATACATGCGGAAGATGGATTTGCTGCATCTTGTGCCATGTGCGGCACGTTTTTAAGATGCTGTGTTAAAAATAGCTCACCTTATGACTCGCCGCACAGCAGATCAATGTCCGTTTTAAAATGACAGCCCAATCGGATGAATCTGGGGGCGGGATTAGATTCTCAAGTGTTTATATTAACTCCATATATATATTATTTTTAATATATATATTTATATAGTTTAAACACACACACACATACACACATATATATATATATGTATATATATGTATGTATGTGTGTGTGTGTGTGTGTGTGTGTGTGTGTGTGTATGTATATATATATATATATGCACACATATACATTTTAGTTATATTTTTCTATTTGAATGTATATAAATATTTTAATTCTTATATAATTATTATTTTTTTACAAGAATAATATTACAAGTCTCAAGTGTTTATATTTGCATCTCAATTTGTAATTTTGGTGCCTTCTGTCTACTTATGTGAATGGCTATGAAAATGTTTAATATTTAAATTAAAAATAGAAAATCATATATTTATATAATGTTTTAGGGATACCTTTGTTTTATATTTTTATATTATTTAAATTTAATTAATATTTCTTATTTTTGTTTTATTTTACAATATAATAGTAATATTATAATACTTGAATCTCAAGTTTTTATATTAGCAAATTGTCTTGTTTTTCTACCTATATGAATGACTCCTAGAATATGCTCTAAAAATAGAAAATCTTTATTAAAATTATATTTTAATTACATTTTAATGTTATATTTTTATTTTATGTGTTTTTCATATTATTATTGTTATTATTATTATTATTTAAATTTGTATTGTTTTATTTTGCAATAAAGTAGTAATATTACCATATAGAAATCTCAACTCTAGCGAATCTTTTGTCCTCCGTCTACTTTTTTTAAACTCAAGATTGCATCCTGTGTGAACAGTCCTGTAGATTTGAATTTTACAGACTAAACTCCTCATCTTCCCAAGTGTTTCATCGTTCTTTCCATCCATCTCACGCTCTCTGCTCAAACATTTTCTGTCTGCTCCACCTGCCGCTGCCTCAGATCTCCTCGAATCTGGTGTCAGATGTGCAGCGCTGCGCTATGTGTTGCAACAAAGCACTCAGGAATCTCTTGGGATAGTTCAGAGCACGGCTCACTGTTATTAAGTTTGTCTTGCTTTGTCATATCGCTCAAGATTTGTGTGTGTTTGGGTTTGGGGTGTTGTCCTGACCTGGCTGGACTCTTTTGGCGTGTTTAGATAAGACGTCACACCCTTGTTCCTGGAACAGCTGGAAATACCACAAGTCATCTTTTGACTTATCCTCTCCGACCCTATCCTGTCATCTGATTGGCTGTGCTCATTGTGTATGTTTATATGAGAGTGAACAGACGCTAAGATGGGGTTCTTTGCATTAAGATGTCTTTTTTTTTTTTTTTTTTACTTTCACACCGGCTTTTTTTGTGTCTCATTAAAAATGAATGACTTGTTGTACGGTCACTGCAAATAAGGTAGCTGCGGGTATCAACACTTGCAGTTTAATACCTTTGAAATCTTTTTCAAGACCTTTTAGATTTTTAAGACCTGCATATTGTTTATTTATTTGATAGGGACAATGCATGTTAATGAGCATTTGTAGTAATACAAAATGTAAACAGGCCGGATTATAGCAACATTGCTGATTTACATCCGCAGTCCCTAGGCAGGTACACACAAGGACACAAACTCAAATACACATACAACAGCACATAAAAGACTAATATTCAAACATATTTAAAAATTTCTAAGTAAAATGTTTACACAACTGATTCGTCATAAGCCAATTTTTTAAATGGTCTTTGAAGGTATGATAAGTAGAGCATTGTCTTATTGACGGCAGTAGGCTATTCCAATATTTACTCCCTATTACAGATAATACTTTCTGTCCAAAAGAGGTTCGCCTATATGGCACCTCACAGTCTCCTCTAATAGTAGACCTAGTACCAATACTACAATCTATCCTCGGTTTTATAAATACTTTTAATGGAGGGGGAGCAAGCCCATTCAAGACCTTATAAATAAAACATGCATATTTAAAAATTAAAAAGTTTTCAAAAAATAGTTTTTTTTGTTTGTTTTTTAAATATTACAGCAATGAAATGACAGGCTTTTTATCTTACACTTTGATCACCTTCTTATACAATGATTCTATTGTCTTTAGAGTTGTCACTTATGAATGACCAACTATTAAAATAATACTCAATATGAGAAAAGACCACTGAATATAAATACAACATATTTATATCATGTCATGTCATGTCACTATGGGGGCTGCAAAATTTTTTTTTATTTGGCTGCAAAATGGATTGTTCATGTTAAATTAAAATGTATTTATTTATTTATTTGTGCTGAAAATGGAAAGTCTAATGGGGGTTTTTTTTCAACATTTAAACATTTTAATATTAGATTATTTTATTTTTATTCACTTTTTTTTGTTTATTTTTACAGATTTTTTTTCATTTTGTATTTTATATTATTGTATATTTATTTGATCACTTTATTTTTGTTTAATTGTTCATTTTTTGTTTTGTTTTACAGTAAAATTTAGATTTTCAATTTGATCAAAAGCAGAAAAACTAATATTTTATTTTCTTATTTTGTTAAATATTTTATTTTATATTTATATTAATATTTTATTATTTTTATTTAATGTTATACTTATTTTTAAAAACATAGAAAATCTAATATTCATATTTTTAAATATACTTTTTGATTTTGATTTTATGTTTATATTACTTTCATTTTTAATGATTTATTTTTCATTTACAGTAAAAGTTACATTTTCTTTAATTTTACCAAAAACAGAATGTAATAATATTGTATTTTGTTTAGTATTTTATTTTATTTATTTTACAATAGTAATATTACAAGATATTACCTAACTTAGACCTAACGATGGAAATGCTAAAACAGACCAAAAACCCAGTAATGCATGAAATGTAATTTAATATTTTTTGATGCTTTTTATTGACCCACAGATATAATATTAATGTTAATTAAAACCCATTTTCTCAGCTGTTTCCTGTAAGCCCTGACTAAATAAATAACGAAAATAAAGCAGAGTATTTGTTCAAAGAAGTGCCAGATCCCTAGTGAAGTAAGCCACCATTAGAGAACGTTCGCTTCCAAAATGTTAGTTGATCCGATTGTATGTTAGTTGATCCGACGCCCTCGTGTTTGTACGTTTATTTTAGTAAACTGAGCTCTCTTTGTCCAATGCATTTGAAAACGAGAGGTTACACTCCGCTGTAGACGCAGCTGGTGCAGCAGTCGTTTTTATCACACGGCAGCTGACTTCCACGGAAGCGTCTACCTCGCGCTGTCGCCCCGGAGAGGCCGCACTCCGCGAGTCTTTGTTATTGCACGTTTTTTCCGTGAGACTGATAGTTCCCCTAGGCCGTGGAGGTGTATCCATACAGAAGTGACACCTGGTTTGTTCTCTCCACAAATCTCTAAATTAGAGCTGTCACATGCCTGCCTGTATCACGTCATAGCTATGAGATTGCCTACACAGGGCCCTTGTTTAGAATGATGGGTGATTTGTCAACGTTTTAATGCCTTTTCTTTATAGTCACCGTTCCCAGAGCGGGTCGGCGTGTCTGGTTTGTCATTACCTGCTCAAGGACGGTTTGATGCCGTTATCAGTGCCATTAGAGTGATATTGGCTGCTTTATTCTGTCGTTTTTCTTCAATGTTTACCTGATAAACGAATCTGTCCAGGTGTTTAGTGCCCTGGAGTGTGAGAGCAAAAGCCAGTCACATTACATGACACACACACACACACACATATACAGCAGGAGAGGGTGTGTCTGAACTTTGTGTGTCAGGCTGTGTCTAATCACAAATCACAGCCAATCAGAAAAATGTGTACAGATGAGTTTCATACCTGTGGGCGTGGCTAATTATAATTCAAATGAACACTCATGAATTGAAAAGAAGCCGTTGCTAAGCCTTAAAAAATGTTACTGACCTATTTTAGCAACTGTTGCTTCCAGTTTTCTCATAGCATTTGCTCTTTGCTTATGTAAGTGCAGAATGTTTTGATAGTTTTAATTTATTCAAAAGTTAATTTAGGTATTTATACACTGAGTCTAGTCATTGTAATGCTAATAATTGTTTAAAGCATGACAAATGTTAACAGTACAGTAATTTTTCCATTTTTTATTTTATATTTATTATAATTTTTCTTTAATCATCAAATTTGTTTTGTTTTACAGTAAAAGTTAGATTTTCACTTTTATTGAAAGCAGAATATCTAATATTGTTTTCATATTTTCTATAATATTTTATAGTATTTTATATTGATATTGATATTTTATTCTGTTTTTATTAATTTTCTTTTAACAAGAATAGAAAATCTAATACAATCTTTATGATATTATTTTTATTTTATATGATTTTATATTTATATTATTTTAGTGATTTTATTTTGGGTTTTTTATGGTAAAAGTTAGAATTTCTTTAATTTTACCGAAAACAGAATATCTGATATTTATCTGATATTTAGAATATCTGATATTACTTGTAATTTCTTTCAAATTAAGCATAAATTTGAATTTGTATATATATATATATATGCTGTTTTTTTAATAATTATTTCAGTAATTCTGAAAAAAAAAAAATTAATTGTAG